>NC_052639.1:6775012-6949293 GCF_016161935.1 Mauremys reevesii
TAAAGAATGCAGGAATAAGACACAGTGACTTGTTTGTGAGAAATGACTGGAAAGAAGCCTCCAGCTGCAATGATAGTCCAGGCAGGATATTAAGGACTGTGGGTGAAGGAGCCCATCATCCCTCTGCTAGTCCAGGGGCAATTGAATCTTTTATTTACAATGAAGGGTGGGGGCTGATGGAGCTCAGCCCCCTGTTGCAATGATGAGGACGGTTACCAGCCATATTGTACCATCAGCCATCAAAAATTAGGGACAGGCGCCCTTGATCGACCTTACTGATACTAGTCGGCATGGTTACCAGCCCTTTTGCACTGCCCCATGTGCCAAGAGGCTGATGATGAGGATGGATTTCCATCTTATTGTACCATCAGCCACCCATGGCAGGGGGCGGGAGCAAGGATGTTGGTGTTGAGTGCTGCACCATCGCGTCTATCTGCAGCATTCAGTAAAGATAGGGTGACATGTAAAAGACTCAACAGAGGATTGTTTTCACTTCTGGTGGTGGGTGGGGTGTGTGCGCAAATTGCCGAACTATGCCCTGACCCACCGCAGACACTGTGTTTGACCCTAGAAGCATTTGGAGCTCATCCAAGAATGCAAATACTTTACGGAGACAGCAGGAACTGTGGGATACCTTGCGTCCTCATTCCCCCCTCCCTCCATGAGCGTCCATTATATTCTTTGGCTTTCCGTTACGCTCGTCACGCAGCTGCGTGCTGAGTCTGTGCTATGCCGTGTGTCCGTAGATTTTTTAAAAATACTTTGGACCAGGCGTAACATTACAGTAATTACCCTAATTAGATGCAGGAGTCTCCGAGCGAGATCACCCTGAGGAGGGTCACTGAAGGAGATATAGAGCGCATGCTGCGTGAAAGCTCGCTCGAACCAGGGCCCGATGCAGCCGTGCTCGGGGAGGCAGTGCTCCCTGAGTACCTCATGAAAGCCTGGCGCGGAAAACTGTGCTACCACGGAGCACCCAATAAGGCAGCTCTCCCCAGGAACCTCCTGCGGAGGCTTTTCGATTACCTCCAGGAGAGCTTCGTGGAGATCTCCCAGGAGGATTTCTGTTCTATCCCCATATATAGAGAGACCTCCTTTTCACATACTTCAGATTCCTGTTATATTAAGAATAAAAGTTTACATGTTTAAAGCACTTACCGACTGCTCCTTCCCCTGATTCAGGGTCCGGGTTAACGGCCGGGGAGGGTTGGTAGGGGATCTCCATGACGGTGATGAAGAGATCCTGGCTGTCGGGGAAACCAGCGTTGTAAGCGCTGTCGCCTGCCTCATCCTCCACAAACCCTTCCTCATCTTCCCCGTCTGTGAACATCGCCGAGGAACTGTCCGTCGACACTGTCCCATCGTCAGAGTCCATGGTCACTGGTGGGGCACTGGTGGCAGGCTCCGGAGCGTCCGTTTGCCGCTTTGATTTTCCGGTAGCCTTGTCTGGGGTCCTTGATTTTCACGCGGCGCTGCATTGCATCCCGCCTGTATCCTCTGTCTCTCATGGCTTTGGAGACCTTCTCGTAGGTCTTCGCAGTCCCTGTTTTGGAGCGCAGCTCCGAAAGCACAGACTCCTCGCCCCACACACCGATCAGATCCAAGAGTTCCCAGTCAGGCTATGCTGGGTCCCTCTTTCTATTCAGAGATTACATGAACTCCTCTGCTGGAGAGCTCTGCAGCATTGCAGGTGCTGCGGAGCTCGCCCTGATGTCCAGCCAGGACGTCAGATTCAAAGTGCCCAGACAGGAAAATGAATTCAAATTTTCCCGGGTCATTTCCTGTGTGGCTGGTCAGAGCATCGAAGCTTGGACTGCTGTCCAGAGCGTCAACAGAGTGGTGCACTGTGGGATAGCTCCCGGAGCTACTAAGTTCGATTAGCATCCACACCTAGCCTAATTCGAGCTAGCCATGTCGAATTTAGCGTTACTCCACCTGCCGGGGTGGAGTACCAAATTCGAACTAAAGAGCCCTCTAGTTCGAATTAAATGGCTTCCTGGTGTGGACGGTTGAGCGGTTAGTTCGAATTAACGCTGCTAAATTCGAATTAAAGTCCTAGTGTAGACCAGGCCTGAGGGAAGTAGCCTGTAAAATTTGGTATTGGAGAGTTGTCTGGCGGCCTCCTTTTGGTAGTCAGACCTGTTCATGATGACAACAGCACCTCCTTTATCAGCCTCTTTGATTATAATGTCAGGATGGTTTCTGAGGCTGTGGATGACATTGCGTTCTGCACGACTTAGGTTGTAAGGCAAGCGATGTTGTTTTTCCACAATTTCTGCCTGTGCACGTCGGCGGAAGCATTCAATGTATAGGTCCAGACTGTCATTTCGACCCTCAGGAGGAGTCCATGTGGACAATATATATTAATGACAATATCTATATCTATATCTATACAGTTACAGTTTATGTCAATAACATCACAGGAGGTAACACGGCATCAGTGAGCCTGATATTGGAATACAGCCTCCAGTTTTGGTGTCCTCGTTTGAAAAAGAAGTTGTGAAATTGGAGCTGGGGCAGCAAAGAGCCACCAAATGTTCTGAGGGCTGGAGAAAAATGCCTTCTAGTGAGCTATTGAAAGAGCTCAACCTGTTTAACTTATGAAAAGAAGATTGAAAGATAACTTCATTGAAGTGTTGAAGTGCCTTAATGGAGAGAACATATTGGGTATTAAAGGGCTCTTTAATGTAGCAGAGAATTATTATTATTATGCTTCCCCACTGCAGAACTCCAGTTTTAGGCTGTGCAAGAAGCCAGAGCAGGCATGAGGGTTTCACCCATAGTTTTAATAGCGCTCCCGCTGCTTAACTTTGCTCTTCATTCATATCTCCTCAGTTAATATACAGTGAACCAGTGTGAACATAATCTTACTGATTTCAACAAGAATGTTGGTTCTTGAACATAATCAGAGTTTATTCCTAGTTTGTGGTTTTAATTGACTTCTTATAAATAGCCTAGCTCCTGGCTTAGTTATGGAAAAGTAGGTAGACAGGTAGACACCAGACAGACGGATTATTTTTCTATGGGGCTAGATAGAGAGAGACATGGTTATGTCTGGGGTTAGATAGACAGAAGCACGTCATTAGACAGACACAGGAGAAAGGAAGGATGGTCCAGAGGTTATCAATAGCATCTTGACAACGGCTTCAGTGTGCTGCTGGATGACTCCTCGTCTGCCTTTATAGGCCCCATAATCAGGGCTCTGCTGTGATCAAAGGCTCGGCTATTCTCAGAGCACACTGCCCACTACCAGTCCCTGCAAACTAACACACACACACACACACACACCACTCTCCTGGTGTTAGGAGGGGAACAGGAGAAAGGAAAAACGAAGCAAGAGACGACGAGAAAGGAGGGAGGGATGGACGAAGGAAAAGGTGAAACAAAAAGGACAAACCCTAATGTCCCCAGTGATTCTAAGGGACAAAATCTCAGCTGCGGAATAAAATTCTGCCTCCTTAAGCTCATGTTTTCCTTGCCTAGAATTCAACTGTCACCAGATGGATCAGACTGAACAGGTTTCAAACCTCGAGGAGGCTCTTACCTTCTAAACAGGGACATCTGTTTTCTAATAAAATCACTAAAAGGAAGGAGAAAACTCGAAAGAGGTTCCTCCTGGCGCTCCCGTACGTGAACCCGAATACTCTCTTAGTCCTCAAAGAAACACCTCGAGAAGGAGACTTGCTGAAGCAAAGCCACGGGAGTCTCTGAGGTTTCCCTGGCCCCTCGCCCCTGTCCTGCCTGGCTGATGTCAGCATCTCTCTGTGAGGTCACCACCTCCCCACCACCTTTGGCCAATAGTCTGAGCCCCTGCAAAAGGCCTTTGTGATGTCACTGCCACACCCCTCCCTTGCTGGGCTAATGTCCTGCCCCTGGCCAGGCACTTTGGAGGTTTGAGCTACTTCCTGTGGATCACCCCACTCAAGGAGTGTTCATTCTAGGAAGCAAGCCGGCTAGACAGTAAAACATCAGACACTGCTCCCAATGCGCCACTCCGTTTTTCAGAAATTAGTCAACTTGATGGCCAGAAGAGATCATTAGAGCATCTAATCTGACCCCCTGCATATCACAGGCCTCCTGTATGACACAATAGCTTCTTTTGGGGAAAATACATTCCAGAATTCTCCGGTTCTCCATATGAACCCAACAACCAGAGCACACAGGTCCAGAAGTGGGCAATCTCTCCTATGGTCACTAGATGGCGATGCAGCCTGGCACTTTCCCATTCATGCGATGATCTTTTGGTTAACCAATCTGGCCCTGGTCCCAATTCGATGGGATAAAGGAGGTTCCGCTCTCCTTGTGAGCGATCGTTTGATGCAGGGGATCTTCTGCTGGTGTTATTCCTTGTGGAAAAGTACAAATTGCAAAACTGATGGGAGGGGCCTTCTGAGGTGGTAGGGAGGGGTCACGCTGTTACCTGCAATGTACACAGGCCCCGCAGCAGGGACGCACCTCAGAATGTGCATAGAAACAGGTTAAAAGTGCATCACAACAGTGAAGCCGTTGTCAAGATGCTATTCTGTGCAGAGGACTGTAAGACAGCCCCTGTTCCTGATCTGAGGCCTGAATTGATTTCAATGGGAATTAGGAACTGAAATCCCTTTAAAAAATCTGGCCCTAAGTGATTTGCTCAAGGTCCCAAAGGAAGTCTGCAGTGAAGGCAGAACTTAAACTCAGACCCCTCAAGTCTTAGTAGAGTGCGATAACCTCTGGACCATCCTTCCTTTCTCCTGTGTCTGTCTAATGACGTGCTTCTGTCTATCTAACCCCAGACATAACCATGTCTCTCTCTATCTAGCCCCATAGAAAAATAATCCGTCTGTCTAGTGTCTACCTGTCTACCTACTTTTCCATAACTAAGCCAGGAGCTAGGCTATTTATAAGAAGTCAATTAAAACCACAAACTAGGAATAAACTCTGATTACGTTCAAGAACCCGCATTCTTGTTGAAATCAGTAAGATTATGTTCACACTGGTTCACTGTATATTAACTGAGGAGATATGAATGAAGAGCAAAGTTAAGCAGCGGGAGCTCTATTAAAACTATGGGTGAAACCCTCATGCCTGCTCTTGCACAGCCTAAAACTGAAGTTCTGCAGTGGGGAAGCAGAAGCAGCAAGAGAGTTTGCAAAGGCTTCCCTCTCCAAAAGAAAGGACTCTAATGAATACTAAGTTAAACATCTCCCTCTTTCTGCCGTGCTCACATGCAATATCTTCTCATCCTGTACAACCTACGGCTACAAATCTCTCTAATTTACCACGAGTGAATGGAGAGAGTGGGAGGAGCAGCCTGTCCTTCTCAGAAGATAGTTCGTTAGCAGCAGGGGCGGCTCTACCTTTTTGGCCGCCCCAAGCAGTCATGCGCGGGAGGCGCCCCGGAGCCACGGGAGCAGCGGACCTCCCGCGGGCATGACTGCAGAGGGACCGCTGGTCCTGCGTGGCTCGGCTGGACCTCCCGCGGCTGCGGACGGTTCGCGGGTCCGGCGGCTCCGCTTGAGCTGCTGCAGTCATGCCTGCGGGAGGTCCAGCCGAGCCGCGGGACGAGCGCCCCCTCTGCAGTCATGCCTGCAGCAGGTCCAGTCGTCCCGGGGCTCCGGTGGACCTCCCGCAGGCATGACTGCGGCAGGTCCGCCGGCCCAGCCTGCCGCACCCCCCGGCTGCAGGGAACGGGCCGCTCCTCGGCTCGCAGCGGCAGGATGAGCTGGGGCCCCAGCCTTTTGCCGCCCCCTAAATTTTGCCGCCCTAGGCACCAGCTTGTTTTGCTGGTGCCTAGAGCCGCCCCTGGTTAGCAGAGTCATAAAGCAGCTTCCTAGAGAATACCCACTGATCTCCACCTAAAGGGCCACAATGACTTGCAGGTCAGACAGCATCAAGAAAGATGGTTCCCTCGGAAGCTAGGTGAGTCCAGATGTTCCTGTTCCTTCTCCCGCCTCAAACTAAGAAGAAAACTCAACTATGCAAGAGAGATTTCATTCCCTTATCGGTGTGTATCCACCCCGAACCCATGAGACCTTCCATGGGGGCAGAGAATGGTGCACTGAGGAAGCCCATTCCATACTGTACGATCTTTATTAACACTCTTCTCTCTCCAGGGCTATCGACTGGGAATATTTCACCAGCACAAAACTTACTCTGGGACATTTTAAATGAAAATGTTTGATATTCAAATAAATGAAACATATTTTTAGAAAAAAAACCTCCATTAAACAAGATTCTGTGAAACCAAGGGGTAATTTTAAACAGACTATTTTCATCTTCATTTGCACAGCGTATGACACCTTTTAACTCAGTACAGCACAACAGACCAGACATTCGGTTGGTATAAATCACCGTAGCTCTGCTGATGCTGATGGATCTGTGACAACTGATGATGATCTATCCTGATATTCCCAAACTCTGACATGCAGCGTTCAGGATAGCTTAGGCAGTTGGTCCCATTTTAAGAACATAAGAACATAAGAACGGCCGTACCGGGTCTGACCAAAGGTCCATCTAGCCCAGTATCTGTCTACCGACAGTGGCCAATGCCAGGTGCCCCAGAGGAAGTGAACCTAACAGGCAATGATCAAGTGATCTCTCTCCTGCCATCCATCTACATCCTCTGTCGAACAGAGGCTAGGGACACCATTCTTACCCATCCTGGCTAATAGCCATTTATGGACTTAGCCACCATGAATTTGTCCAGTCCCCTTTTAAACATTGTTATAGTCCTAGCCTTCACAACCTCCTCAGGTAAGGAGTTCCACAAGTTGACTGTGTGCTGCGTGAAGAAGAACTTCCTTTTATTTGTTTTAAACCTGCTGCCTATTAATTTCATTTGGTGACCCCTAGTTCTTGTATTATGGGAACAAGTAAATAACTTTTCCTTATCCACTTTCTCAACATCACTCATGATTTTATATACCTCTATCATGTCCCCCCTTAGTCTCCTCTTTTCCACCTAGAGGAGAAGGTGCCATTGTTAGAGGGCTTTCCCTTCCCCTGCCCACTTCCCTGGTTCTTGTCACGCAGGCAGCAAAAGAGCAGAAGTCGGAAGCGCAGACAAAGTGAAGTTTACTGGGGTTAATTTCCAAGCAAGCAGATTCCGAAGCCCTTCACACCAGTCAGGCTTATCTCTATACACTGATAGAGTCTGTTCCACATTGTTCCCTTCCCAGCTCTGACACTGCAGAGCGTTTACCCCACATCCCTACAGACAATTCTTTCCTGGGTGTCTGGCTGGTGAGTCTTGCCCACATGCTCAGGGTTTAGCTGATTCACCACACTTGGGGGCAGGAAGGAATTTTCCTCCAGGGCAGATTGGCAGAGACCCTGGTGGGTTTTTGCCTTCCTCTGCAGCGTGGGGCACAGGTCACTTGCTCGAGGATTTTCTGCACCCTGAAGTCTTTAAAAGACAAGTTGAGGACTTCAGTAGCTCAGACATAGGTCAGGGGTTTGTTACAGGAGTGGGTGGGTGACAGTCTGTGGCCTGCATTGTGCAGGAGGTCGGACTAGACGATCATAATGGTCCCTTCTGACCTTAAAGTCTATGAGTCTATGAACTCTGACACTGCAGAGTGTTCACCCCACGTCCTACTTCCCAGCTCTGACACCGCAGAGCCTTGCCTGTGTCCCTGTTCCCCGTTCCCTAGTCCCATCCCCCCCCATTAGCATGATTCCAATTTCCACACCCACTTCCTGTCTGACCCCAGTTTATACAGTAATATTCTCAGCTAGACCTTAACCAATCATTGTACCAACTAACCAATTCTAACATACCGAAACAGAATTCTCTAACCAATTATATCCCACTCCCCTAATTAACTTACACCCAGCAAAATTAATTCGGCAGCAGATAGAAACAATTAGAGAACCAGACAGATTGACAATAGAAAAGTGGGGGCCATAAAGATAAAACCTACAGACAGGGCCGGCTCCAGGCACCAGCGGAACAAGCTGGTGCTTGGGGCGGCAGATTCCAAGGGGTGGCATCCTGCCGAATCCCTTTTATTTTATTTTTTTGCTTCCTTCCTCTGCCCTTGCAGGTTTTTTTCTTTTGGTTTGCTGCTTCTGCCACCCTGCAGGGGGCAGCGCGCAGAGGAGGGGAGCTGCTGGGAGCGGTGCCAGGTCTGCAGCAAGCCCGGCAGGCAGACCGCGTCCTTCCCTGCCTGTCCCCCAGAGCGGCAGGAGGGGCCGCATGGCGAGCGCCCCCTTAAGGAAGCCCTGGCCACCCCCCTTCTCTCTCTCCCCCTCCCAGCTGGGGTGTGCACTCCGCTGCCGGGGGTCTGCAGGGCTGGGAGTCCCCCTACAACCACGCTCCCGCCGCCCCGCAGGTATTTTTTTTGTTTTGTTTTTTCTTCTCTTCGCCGCTCTGGCGGGCCGGGCAGTTTGTTTTGCACCCACCCGCCCTTTGCTGCTCTGGTCGGCAGGTTTGTTTCACGCCTCCCCCCGGCTGCTCTGGTCGGCAGGTTTGTTTCACACACACACACACACACCCCCCACCCCCCCGCTGCTCCGGCCGGCAAGTTTGTTTCTTGCCGGCAGGTTTGTTTCCGCCCTCCCTCCTTCGTCGCTCCGACCGGCCGGTAGGTTTCCTGCCCCACCCCCTTCATTGGTTTGTTTCATGCCCCCGCTTTGCTGCTCCGGCCGGCAGGTTGGTTTCCTTCCCCGCCCCCTTGCTGTTCAGGCTGGCTGGCAGGTTTGTTCTCCTCGCCCTTCGTCGCTCCGGCGGAGCGGCAGGTTTCCTGCCCCCTTCATTGCTCCGGCCGGCAGGTTTGTTGCATGCCCCGCTTTGCTGCTCCGGCCGGCAGGTTTGTTTCATGCCCCGCCCGCTTTGCTGCTCCGGCCGGCAGGTTTGTTTCATGTGCCCCCGCTTTGCTGCTCCGGCCGGCAGGTTTGTTTCATGTGCCCCACCCCTGCTTTGCTGCTCCGGCCGGCAGGTTTGTTTCATGTGCCCCCACCCCTGCTTTGCTGCTCCGGCCGGCAGGTTTGTTTCATGTGCCCCCACCCCTGCTTTGCTGCTCCGGCCGGCAGGTTTGTTTCATGTGCCCCCGCTTTGCTGCTCCGGCCGGCAGGTTTGTTTCATGTGCCCCCTGCTTTGCTGCTCCGGCCCCCGCCCCTTCATTGCTACGACCGGACAGGCCAGCAGGTTTCCTCCTCCCCTCTCCCGCTCCGGCGCCAGCAGGTTGGTTTCCTTCCCCCCCCCTTGCTGTTCAGGCTGGCTGGCAGGTTTGTTCTCCCTCACCGCTCCGGCCAAGCGGCAGGTTTGTCCCCCCCACTACGCCCTCCACTGCTCCGGGCCCCCGTGCAGGTGGGGTTTTTTTTTTGTTTTTTTTGTGGCTTGTGGCAGTAAAAAAGCCAGAGCCACAGAAACGCACCTGCTGCCCTAAGGGCACAGACTGCCCCCCCCACCCAGGGCGGCAATTCGGCGCGCTGCTTGGGGCGGCGAAAACTGTAGAGCCGGCCCTGCCTACAGAAATGAGGGTTTCCCAACCACAACCATTGAGAAGGGATTTCTTGCCAGACCGGATGCTCTCTTAAGATCTGTTTCTTTATCTGGTGGTGATGGGCACTATTGGGACAGGATCGTCTTCCTAACAGCCCAACCCCACCTTAGTTCAGTGTGACAGGTTTGGGAGGTGAGGATGGGACCGTTCGCTTCCCAGCTCATGGCTGCCCCTGCTGCTAGGAACCAGGCCTCAGACTCTCCTAGGGAGAGAAGGCCCAGACACAGGCAGACTGGGATTTTGGTTCTTTGCTTTATACCCCTGTCAGTAGCTAAGTGACAAAAATACACTTAAGTTCTTACAGTCTAGGCCTGTACAGGCAGCCTGAATATCTCTATTCTAACAGCCATCGGTCCCTGTGGAAAAATGATCTATTCAAGGTTGTTCCTAGACATTTTGGTGCCCTACACAGCACCTCCATCCCCCAGCCCGAGCTGGCAGAGTGGAGCAGGCTGTGGCCAGGTCACTCCACTTCCCGCCACCCGGTAATTGCAGGGCAGGCCCGACCCCACACTCACAGGGCAGTGGGAAGTGGAGTGATCCGGCCCCAGCCCGCTGCACTCTGCTCCCAGCCTTGGAACTTGGGGGTGGGGGGAAAACACCCCCCCAACAATCACCAGCGGTGCAGCTGGGAGCTGGTGGAGCAGAGCAGGCTGGGGCCAGGTCGTTCCACTTCCCACCGCCCGGTGAGTGCAGGGTGCACCGGATCCCTCCTGCCGTCCACCGGGATGTAGCTCAGGGGAAGGGGTGGAGTGGGGGGGGGGGGATGGGGTGGAGCAGGGGTGGGAAGAGGCAAGGTGGGGGCTTTGGGGAAGAGGCGGAGCAGGGGCAGCTTTCCTGGCCGGCTCAGCCAGTCGGGGGATCGGGCTGGCCGCTGGAGCAGTACGGAGCTGCATAGGGCACCAGGAAAAATGGGGCAATTTGGTGCCTCCACATCCCTTAACCAGGCACTGTCCCTGTAGTGTGTGCTGTCTTCATAGGTCCTTTCTCAATCTTTCTCACCCTCTTGTCTTGAGTCTCCTGTGTCTCTCTTTTCAAGCACAGACTAACTCTGGTTGTTCAGAGGAGGGGAGGACCATGCCTATGCATGGCCAGCAGACAGCGACAAAGACCCCTGGCCAGCCTGCTCCCTGCCATGCCAAACCCCCACTGAAGGCCACCCACAGATCAGCATGCGCAGCGGCTGCTGATGGTCGGTGGCCAACATCAGAAGATGGTAGGAAAGCAGGGCCAGCCCCCCCGGTGGGGCCTCTAACCGTTCCCACTCTCCATGCTCACTTTTGTAGTAATTTCACTCTCTAAGGGAAATTAGAGAGGCTATCAAAATTAAGAACCCAATAATAGTGGGGGATTTCAATTATCCCCATATTGACTGGGAACATTTCACTTCAGGACGAAATGCAGAGATAAAATTTCTCGATACTTTAAATGACTGCTTCATGGAGCAGCTGGTACGGGAACCCACAAGGGGCGAGGCGACTCTAGATTTAATCCTGAGTGGAGTGCAGGAGCTGGTCCAAGAGGTAACTATAGCAGGACCGCTTGGAAATAGTGACCATAATACAATAGCATTCAACATCCCTGTGGTGGGAAGAACATCCCAACTGCCCAACACTGTGGCCTTTAATTTCAAAAGGGGGAACTATACAAAAATGAGGGGGTTAGTTAGACAAAAGTTAAAAGGTACATTGACTAAAGTGAAATCCCTGCAAGTTGCGTGGGCGCTTTTTAAAGACACCATAATAGAGGCCCAACTTCAATGTATACCCCAAATTAAGAAAAACTGTAAAAGAACTAAAAAAGAGCCACCGTGGCTTAACCACCATGTAAAAGAAGCAGTGAAAGATAAAAGACTTCCTTTAAAAGTGGAAGTCAAATCCTAGTGAGGCAAATAGAAAGGAGCACAAACGCTGCCAACTTAAGTGCAAGAGTGTAATAAGAAAAGCCAAAGAGGAGTTTGAAGAACGGCTAGCCAAAAACTCCAAAGGTAATAACAAAATGTTTTTTAAGTACATCAGAAGCAGGAAGCCTGCTAAACAACCAGTGGGGCCCCTTGACGATGAAAATACAAAAGGAGCGCTTAAAGATGATAAAGTCATTGCGGAGAAACTAAATGGATTCTTTGCCTCAGTCTTCACGGCTGAGGATGTTAGGAGATTCCCAAACCTGAGCTGGCTTTTGTAGGTGACAAATCTGAGGAACTGTCACAGATTGAAGTGTCAGTAGAGGAGGTTTTGGAATTAATTGATAAACTCAACATTAACAAGTCACGGGACCAGATGGCATTCACCCAAGAGTTCTGAAAGAACTCAAATGTGAAGTTCTTGAACTATTAACTAAGGTTTGTAACCTGTCCTTTAAATCGGCTTCGGTACCCAATGACTGGAAGTTAGCTAATGTAACGCCAATATTTAAAAAGGGCTCTAGGGGTGATCCCGGCAATTACAGACCGGTAAGTCTAACGTCGGTACCGGGCAAATTAGTTGAAACAATAGTAAAGAATAAAATTGTCAGACACATAGAAAAACATAAACTCTTGAGCAATAGTCAACATGGTTTCTGTAAAGGGAAATCGTGTCTTACTAATCTATTAGAGTTCTTTGAAGGGGTCAACAAACATGTGGACAAGGGGGATCCAGTGGACATAGTGTACTTAGATTTCCAGAAAGCCTTTGACAAGGTCCCTCACCAAAGGCTCTTACGTAAATTAAGCTGTCATGGGATAAAAGGAAAGGTCCTTTCATGGATTGAGAACTGGTTAAAGGACAGGGAACAAAGGGTAGGAATTAATGGTAAATTCTCAGAATGGAGAGGGGTAACTAGTGGTGTTCCCCAAGGGTCAGTCCTAGGACCAATCCTATTCAATTTATTCATAAATGATCTGGAGAAAGGGTAAACAGTGAGGTGGCAAAGTTTGCAGATGATACTAAACTACTCAAGATAGTTAAGACCAAAGCAGATTGTGAAGAACTTCAACAAGATCTCACAAAACTAAGTGATTGGGCAACAAAATGGCAAATGAAATTTAATGTGGATAAATGTAAAGTAATGCACATTGGAAAAAATAACCCCAACTATACATACAACATGATGGGGGCTAATTTAGCTACAACGAGTCAGGAAAAAGATCTTGGAGTTATCGTGGATAGTTCTCTGAAGATGTCCATGCAGTGTGCAGAGGCGGTCAAAAAAGCAAACAGGATGTTAGGAATCATTAAAATGGGGGATAGAGAATAAGACTGAGAATATATTATTGCCCTTATATAAATCCATGGGACGCCCTCATCTCGAATACTGTGTACAGATGTTGTCTCCTCACCTCAAATCAGATATTCTAGCACTAGAAAAGGTTCAGAAAAGAGCAACTAAAATGATTAGGGGTTTAGAGAAGGTCCCATATGAGGAAAGATTAAAGAGGCTAGGACTCTTCAGTTTGGAAAAGAGAAGACTAAGGGGGGACATGATAGAGGTATATAAAATCATGAGTGATGTTGAGAAAGTGGATAAGGAAAAGTTATTTACTTATTCACATAATACAAGAACTAGGGGTCACCAAATGAAATTAATAGGCAGCAGGTTTAAAACAAATAAAAGGAAGTTCTTCTTCACGCAGCGCACAGTCAACTTGTGGAACTCCTTACCTGAGGAGGTTGTGAAGGCTAGGACTATAACAATGTTTAAAAGGGGACTGGATAAATTCATGGTGGCTAAGTCCATAAATGGCTATTAGCCAGGATGGGTAAGAATGGTGTCCCTAGCCTCTGTTCGTCAGAGGATGGAGATGGATGGCAGGAGAGAGATCATTTGATCATTGCCTGTTAGGTTCACTCCCTCAGGGGCACCTGGCATTGGCCACTGTCGGTAGACAGATACTGGGCTAGATGGACCTTTGGTCTGACCCGGTACGGCCTTTCTTATGTTCTTATGCTGGATATTTTACCCCAAGAGGCTTTTCCCCAGCTGGCGAGAAGCAGAGAAACACCCAAGCTTCCACGGTGCTATTTAGCAAACCCCTTCAAGCACAGGGACAGATGCACATTTGGAAGAGGGAAACTGCTCTACACGCTAGCCTGGGCAGATGCCCATTTTCTTTGGCAAAGGCTAGACTGGAAGCATCTGGGGATCATGCCCCAGCCTTTGTGGTGTCCAACCCCCAACTCCTTCCTGGGGCTCTTGCTGAAGCCAGAGCATTGGCCTGAGTGGCCAAGAAGAGGTTCCAGCCCTGAAGGGAGCAGGACTTTCAGCATGAAGGTAAAACTGCACAAGCACAACGGGACTTGAACCCTCAATCAGCTGATCCAAAGTCAGATACTTTATCCATTAGGCTATATGGTCACATAAGAAAACTCTCTCCAAGTACTTCTTTGGAGAAGACAGACACTATGTTTCTCAGACTAAGATCATCTACTGAGGGGGCTGAGACTCTCTGGGCACAAGAAGTTGAGATCCCAAAGACATATGAGACTTAATTCTATGGGGCCAGGTGCAGGACTTTGACAGGGAGGCTTAGATAAGGGGGACTGGGGTGCAGCGGATGGACCGGCTGTCTAGGTGCGGAGATTTAGTCGCACTGAAGCACAGGAGGGAGGAGGAGGGGGTTGCCCTGCCACTCCAGACTTGTGATTAGAACCCCTCCTCCCATGGGCTCTGACATCACGGAATCTCCCCCACAAGTCAGAAAGTAGGAGCCCTTCCCCACATGTGGAGGAAGCTAGTGAGTTTCTTGGGGGTCTCTGGCAGAGGTGACAGCACCCACCAGACGCCCACTGAGGGTTGCAAGGAGACCCCCCCTACACAGCCCCCTGCTACAAGGGGCTGGGGGGTGCCCAGCCAGGGTCAGGAGGTGAGATGGGGTCGCAGTGGCAGGAAGCGGGCAGAGCTGGGGGTGGTGCCAGGTCGTTGCTGGCTACACGGGGAAAAACCACACTGCTCCATTACGTATTTCCCAAGGTTATGGCTGAATACAGGGTTTGGAATGACTTCAGGGAAATATTTTGTTTCCAAACAGACTCCAGATACCAAATGATGGTGCTAATATGCTCCCCTCCCCCATGACTCCAGGATCCGAGCATCTTCCTAATTTGCAGGGTAGTTCTCCTCCCAGGCTCGTGCGAAGGCGGGAAGCATTTCCCGCACGGGAGAACTGAGGCCCAGAGAGGCTGAGTGATGTGCCCAAGGACACTTGGAAGTCTGTGGCAGAGCAAAGCATGTTTATGCCTCCCCCATCCCGGGTCGGGCCTGCTCCTGGGTCACTGGGTGGTGCAGGGGCGGGAACTTGGGGGAAGGGGCAATGTGAGGGCAGAGGAGGGGTGTATTGGGGAGGGGCAGTGCGGGAGTGGGGATTCGGGGGAAGGGGCAGAGTGAGGGTGGGGCATTGGAGGCAGGCAGGGACCTCGGGGGAAGGGGCAGCGTGAGGGCAGGGCCTCAGGGGAGGGGGGCAGGGGCAGGGCCTTGGGGAACGGGCGGAGCGAGGGGGGGCTCGGGGATGAGGAGGGTTAATTCAGTTCAGTGGCAGCTTTGTCTGTGGGTGACACTGTTACTGCAGGGGGTGTTCAAAGCCGGGCTCACCCGAGGGAGAAGGAAGGGGGGATGGCTGGGGAGGGACAGCGGGAGTGAGGGGCGCTGACCAGTAGCCGGGTACAAGGCTCCTCAGACACACGCAGACACCAGCTCACCCCCGGGGGGGGGGTGTGAAAGACCCAGCAAACAAGGTGCGCTGGGACCATCCCCGCGGTGCAGACACAGGTGTAAAGTCACCGGACGGAGACAGACCCGGCACTCACCTGCCCCGCACAGACCTGCCCCCCCCCCGGCCAGGTTTGGGAGGCGGGAGCTTCGGCGGCCCCGGTCCTCACCCCTCCCCCCGCCCCGCTCAGCTGCTTTGTGCAGGGGGCGAAGGGGCGCAGCACGTTCCTACGCGGGGCAGTTTAATACACTGCACGGGGGTGGGGGGGGTGAGGTGTCAGGTTGACCCAGGGACCCGCCCTTCCCTGGGCTCGAGAGGACGGGGCGCCCGGGGCAGGCTGGGAGTTGTAGTTCCTGGCTCTTCTCAGAGCGGCAGGGACGGCCTGGTTGCTCAGACAACGCGCCCCCTCCCAGTGCACACTGGGTAGCGTAGTTCTCCCTCTCACAGGCGGCCTTATATTGGAGGAGGGTCCCTATTCCCGTCACTTCGCCACACCCCTCCCCGCTCCTTGATTGGCGGAGAGAGCGCGGGACAGAGACTCGGCGCGTGGGGTAATGCCCCAGTTCCCTCGCCCCGGGCGCACGCTGCGGAGCCGTTGGGATTCGAATCCCGCTCGCGGCCAGGGGCGGCCCCAGCCCTGGGGAGCCGGGGGGGTTGCGGGGCTCAGTCCCCGCGGGCGGCACCAGTGGGACTCCCGCCCCGGCGCTGCTGGGGGGCTCGGGGGCAGCCGGCGGCTGGGGCGAGGCCGGTCCGAGGAGCGCTGAGGCGGGACGGTGAGTGGCGGCTCCGCACGGGCTGGGGGCTCAGACCCCCAGTGCCAGGCGCCGGGAGCCGGGCTGGGGCGGGGGGGCCACAGAGCAGAGGCAGCGCGGAGTGAAAGGGCTTCACCCCACCCCCCCAAGCGGGGCCTGGGGGGCGGCAGCAGCAGGTGGGGGAGGGGCTGAGCTGCCGGGGAGCAGCCCCACGAGCGGCGGCGGCGGCCTGGGGCTGCGGGGCCGGGCGAGGCCCCCTCCCGTGCATAGGCGGGGGCCTCGCGGGGCGGGGTTTGTATAATTTTTGGTGGGGCCCAAAATGGTGGTGCTCCCGCCAGGGGCGGCTCTAGAAATTCTGCCGCCCCAAGCAGGGCAGCGCGCCACGCCGCTTGCGCCGCCCTTTCCCGGTCCCGCGGCCGGGGCAGAAGTGCCTGCGGATGGTCCTGTGGTCCCGCGGCTCCGGTGGAGCATCCGCAGGCATGCCTGCGGGAGCTCCGTCCGAGCCGCGGGACCAGCGCACCCGCCGCAGTCATGCCTGCGGCAGGTCCGCTCCTCCCAGGGCTCCTGTGGACCTCCCGCAGGCATGACTGCGGAAGGTCCGCCGGAGCCAAATGCCGCCCTGCCAGGACAATGCCGCCCCACGCGCCTGCTTGGTGTGGTGGGGTTTGGAGCCGGCCCTGGCTCCCGCCCTGTAAGCCGATATAAAATAAAGCTACAATGCATCAGTGCCACAAGATTACAAAGGTCAATTAAAAGTGGAAAGTCAGAAGCAGCACTTGCCTACTTCAATATACAGTATTATATTTTGTTGCACCTGTTGTGATGAAGTGGGAATGTCCTTAATATTTTCTCTGAATACTGTATGGGTGCCTCAGTTTCCCCTACAAGATGCCAACTGAAGGTGTTGGGGACAAAGATCAGGTGGCTTCCTTGTCCGGAAGAGAGACAGAGGACAGAGGAGGGAGTGTCAGTTTGGAGCTGGCTGGGGAAATGGGGAGAGACCCAGAACTTGGTTCTGGGCTCCCCACCCCCCAAGATGGACTTGACAGAGGGGTTCTGTTTTCTGTACCTACAAGCTCTGTTTAAACTGTGTTCCCGTCATCTAATAAACCTTCTGTTTTTCTGTCTGGCTGAGAGTCAAATCTGACTGCGGAGTTGGGGTGCAGGGACCTCTGGTTGCCCCAGGACCAGCCTGGGCAGACTCGCTGTGGAAAGTGCATGATGTGGAAGGGCATGCTGAATGCTCCGAGCTCAGACCCAGGAAGGTGTAAGCTTCTTGCCCTGGAGACAGTCTGCTCTGAGAGAGGAGGCTCCCCCAGAGTCCTGACTGGCTTTGTATGGAGTTGTTCCAAAGCATCACAGCATCCCCTTCCACACCGTGCACTTCCCAGAAGTCCGCACAGGCACTGACACTCCCTCCTCCGGCCTTTGTCTCTTTTCCAGGCATTAGGAGGCCACCCGATCTCTCTGTTCTCCAACACCTTCAGTTGGCACCTTGCAGGGGAAACTGATTTGGGAGAAATGAAGTAAAAGCTGCCCAAACCGAGCTTGAGCACACCTGAATTTTGAGGTGTTCAAATCTGGAAGGCAGGTGCTTGGGGTGGGAGAGGGCTGTGGGCTCCATGGGGGAGCATGGCAGCAACTGTCTGGAGCTGCACGGAGCCAGATACGCTGGTCTGAGTGGCACAGTAAGCGGTTTGGGGGTTGGAGAAGGGGTAGGGAGTTCTGGGGGGTAGTCAAGGGACAAGGAGCAGGGGATGGATGGGGCAGAGGTTCAGAGGGGCAGTCAGGGGACAGGCAGCAATTGGATAGGCATGGGAGTCCAGGGGGTTTAGCAGGGGACAGGTAGAGGGGTTCTGGGGAAGTTGGGTGGGGTCTCAGTAGGGGCAGTTGGGGACACGGAGATGGGAGGCTTAGATAGGGGCGGGGGTCCCAGGGGGCAGTTAGGGGCGGGGGGCTCGGGAGGGGGTAATCGGGGACAAGGACCAGTGGTGCTTAGATAGGGGTGGGGTACTGGGGGCAGTTGGGGCAAGGGTCTGGGGAGGGCAATCAGCGGCCAGGGGCTGGGATTCAACGGGCGCGGGGCTGGTGGCAGCGGGGGGGCGCCCGGAGCCCTTTAAATCCCAGCCGCCTCCCCGGCTGGGATTCAAAGGGCTCTGGGCTCCCTGCCCCTGGGGCAGTGCAGAGCCCTCTGACTCGGCCGCGGCTGAGATTTAAAGAGCACTGGGCTCCCCGCAGCTGCCAGCAGCCCAGAGCCCTTTGAATCCCCGCCCCGGGCCGCTGATTGCCCCCTCCCCACACCCGTGCCCCAACTGCCCCCCCGGACCCCCACCCCCTATCTAAGCACCACTGGTCCTTGTCCCCCGATTACCCCCTCCCGAGACCCCTGCCCCTAACTGCCCCTTGGGACCCCGCACTTGCAGGCAGCCCAGAGCCCTCTGATTCCCGGCCGCGGCTGGGATTTAAAGGGCTCTCGGCTCCCTGCGCTTGCAGGCAGCCCAGAGCCCTCTGACTCCCGGCCGCGGCTGGGATTTAAAAGGCTCTGGGCTCCCCGCAGTTCCGGGCAGCGCAGAGCCCTCTGACTCCCGGCCGCGGCTGGGATTTAAAAGGCTCTGGGCTCCCCGCGCTTGCAGGCAGCCCAGAGCCTCTGACTCCCGGCCGCGGCTGGGATTTAAAAGGCTCTGGGCTCCCCGCGCTTGCAGGCAGCCCAGAGCCCTCTGACTCCCAGTCGTGGCTGGGATTTAAAAAGCTCTGGGCTCCCCGCGGTTCCGGGCAGCCCAGAGCCCTCTGACTCCCGGCCGCGGCTGGGATTTAAAAGGCTCTGGGCTCCCCGCAGCTGCAGGCAGCCCAGAGCCCTCTGACTCCCAGCTGCAGCTGGGATTTAAAGGGCTCTGGGCTCCCTGCGCTTGCAGGCAGCCCAGAGCTCTCTGATTCCTGGCCGTGGCTGGGATTTAAAGGGCTCTTGGCTCCCCGCGGTTCCGGGCAGCCCAGAGCCATCTGACTCCCGGCCACGGCTGGGATTTAAAAGGCTTTGGGCTCCCCGCAGCTGCAGGCAGCCCAGAGCCATCTGACTCCCGGTTGCGGCTGGGATTTAAAAGGCTCTGGGCTCCCCGCGGTTCCCGGCAGCCCAGAGCCCTCTGACTCCCGGCCGCGGCTGGGATTTAAAAGGCTCTGGGCTCCCCGCAGCTGCAGGCAGCCCAGAGCCCTCTGACTCCCGGCTGCGGCTGGGATTTAAAGGGCTCTGGGCTCCCTGCGCTTGCAGGCAGCCCAGAGCTCTCTGATTCCTGGCCGCGGCTGGGATTTAAAGGGCTCTTGGCTCCCCGCGCTTGCAGGCAGCCCAGAGCCCTCTGACTCCCGGCCGCGGCTGGGATTTAAAAGGCTTTGGGCTCCCCGCGGCTGCAGGCAGCCCAGAGCCATCTGACTCCCGGTTGCGGCTGGGATTTAAAAGGCTCTGGGCTCCCCGTGGTTCCCGGCAGCCCAGAGCCCTCTGACTCCCGGCCGCGGCTGGGAGTTAAAAGGCTCTGGGCTCCCCGCGGCTGCAGGCAGTCCAGAGCCAGCTGACTCCCGGCCGCGGCTGGGATTTAAAAGGCTCTGGGCTCCCCGCGGCTGCAGGCAGCCCAGAGCCCTCTGACTCCCGGCCGCGGCTGGGATTTAAAGGGCTCTGGGCTCCCCGCGCTTGCAGGCAGCCCAGAGCCCTCTGACTCCCAGCCGCGGCTGGGATTTAAAAGGGGCAAAACCTAGCTCCAACTATTGGTGGAGCAGAGCCCCTGACTGTAAATATTCCCGGGGCTAAAGCCCCAGGAGCCCATATAAGTCGGCGCCCATGCTCCCGTGTGCGCAGGGACCCAGGGGCGGAGTCACTCTGCGAGTTGTCCGGCAGTTCAGGGGCTGCAGCCTCTTCACGGGCATGGGCACTTTGTGACCCTCAGAGCAGCCCAGGGTCTGCCGTGGCCCTTCCCCGCGGCCCTGCCCTGCTCACGCCGGCCCCCTCCCTCCCCCACCCTCACTCACTGTCACCAGGCGGGAGGGGGGCAGGCTCTGGGCTGGATTAACATGGGGGCAAATAAAATCAGGACATGTCCCTATGGGGAGGGGGTTTCAGGGGTTGCTAAAGGTGGGGGAAGCCCTCAGTCTCTGTCTGATTGTGTGTGTGTCTCTCTCGCCTCAGGAGATTGGGGTTGAGTTTCCTGGGTCAGGCACTGCTGATTCAGAAAAGGATTAGACATTTATATGGACAATATCATCCAAACTTCGCTGGTATACAAAATGTAGAAGGGATATAAATCCTTATGCTTCAGGATACAAGCCTCCCACTAACTGATAGGGGTCAGGAAGAAACTTCTCCTATGGGCAGGTTAATCCATAATTGTTTGATATTGGGTTTCTCAGACTTTCCTCTGAGGCAACTGGGCCTGTGACTTGCCCTGAAAAATAGATCATTCGTGGGCCTTTATATTATGGGGTTGATCATTTTTTGTTTTACGGTAGTGTTTAGATGTCCCAACCAAAATTCAGGGTCCCATTACAAAAACATAGTAAGAGATTGTCCCGTGCCTCAAATACAATCTAAACAAATAGACAAGATAGGCAAACAGTAGGATAAAGTATTATTAACCTCCATTTATAGATGGGGAACTGAGGCAGAGATGAAGGACCAGATTTTCAAAGGTATTTAGGTGCTTAAGATGCAAACAGATGCTTAAAGGTGCTTTTGAAAATTGCACCAGCAGGTTAGATGCATAACACCCATTGATTTCAATAGGAGTGTCATAGGTCTCACCCCCACTTAGAGCTGTTGGGTTCCAAAATGGGGACCTGCATGGACTCCTCTAAACTAAAATCCTAGTTTAGATCTGGTAAAAGCTGCCACCACCCAATAATGTATGTGTATTGGGACACAGTCCTTCCCCAAAATCCTTGGGGATCCCAAGAGCCCCAAATCCATGGAGTTCTTACACCTAGGAGAAATAAACCATTCCCCCCTGCTTCCTCCCCCCTCCCTTTTCCTAGGAGAGATACCGGGATCCAACTACAGAGGGATGCCGTCCTCCTCCCTCCTCCCCTTTCCCTGAGAATTCACCCAAGGAAAGATCAACCAAGTCCTTAACAGAAAAGATTTATTAAAGAATAAAAAGAAAATAATTGTCTCTGTAATACCAAGATGGAACAATACACAGGGTCTAAACTTATCAATCTCTGGAGAGAATCCCCCTCCTTTCTTTCTCAGTAAAAGCAATAACAGTACAGAATTAAAGAAATTCTATAGCAAAACACAGAATTGCAAATACAGAAATAAAAGTATAAGAATACTAGTTCCTTGCTAATACTCACTAGCTTGAATAGAAGAATTTATTGCAGAAACCTGGGAGGACTTGATTAAGATGTCTGGACTCCCTTAACTCCCAAGAGAGACTCTCTAAAAACAAAAGATACAGGAAAAAAAACTTCCCTCCACAGGGATTTGAAAATCTCTTGTCCCTGATTGGTCCTCTGGTCAGGTGTTCACAGGTACTGCTTGTTAACCCTTTACAGGTAGAAAAAAACCTTAACCCTTAACTAACTGTTTATGACACGCCCCCCAAATCGCCAACAGTGGGAACCACTGGCGGTGATTTCCTCCTAGAACTGAAAAATAAACAGATTACTAAAACACATGCAGTATTACATATACTACTAAGCATGTAAACATGTGAAGAACACTTTTTAACCACTTGATTCTGGGAAACTTTCACAAGAGAGTGCATCAGCAAGGGGGGCGTGTCATAAATAAACAGATCAGGGTTAAGGTCTCTTTTACCTGGAAAGGGTTAACAAGCTCAGTAACCTGAGAAACACCTGACCAGAGGACCAATCAAGGGACAGGATAATTTCAAATCTCTGTGGAGGGAAGCCTTTGTCTGTGTTCCTTGTTGGCTCTGTGCTCTCTCTTTGGATCTAAGAGAGGCCAGACATGTCTCCAAGTTCTCCTGGAGTAGTTCCTACTATCCAATAGTGAGTATTAATTAGAAAGGCGGATTAGTCTTATAATTTGATTTCTACATTTGCAATTGTGTGTTTGCTGAAGGAAATTCTTTATTTCTGTTGCTGTTACTGATTATTCTGAGGAGGAGGGAGGGGGAAGTCTCTCCAGTTTTTATAAATTAGACCCTGTATTTTTGCATCCTGGTAATACAGAGAGAGTGTACTTTTTTTTTCTTTCTTTAATAAAATCTTTTCTTTTTAAAACTTGGTTAATTCCTTCTCTTGTGGAGATTCAAGGGAAGGGGAGAGGGGAAGAGTGAGTTCCTCCTGAGGCTGATTCACAGAGTTGAATTGGTGTGTATCTCTCCAGAGTGGCTAGGAGAGAGAGAGGGAGGGGGGAAGTGGGCTGCTTCCCTGTGTGTAGAGATTCAAGGAGTTTGAATCAAGGTATCTCTCTCCAGGACTAGGGAAGGGGATGGGGAGGTGAGTCCCTCTTTGTGTTGAGTCAAGGATTTGACTCAGTGTGTAATCTCTCCGGAGCAGGCTGGAGAGAGGGAAGGGGTGGGAGGGGAACTGGCTGTTTCTCTCTCTCTCTGGTGAGATTCAAGGGGTTTGAATGTGTGTTTCCCAGGGAAAGTTTAGGGGAACAGGCAGTGTGTTACTCACTTAAAACGTAACTGGTGGCAGCGAGAACCAGATCTAAACTAGGATTTTAGTTTAGAGGAGTCCATGCAGGTCCCCATCTTGTGAACCAAAAGCTCCAAGTGGGGGAGAAACCTATGACAAGGAGTTAAGCGCCAACCCTAACTTAAGCACTACTGGTCTATTTCCCATTCCAATTTTCACCAATACGGTTCTGCTCACTGATGCCTAGAATATTCCTGGAATTTTGGAATTGCTTGGATGTGGTGTTCACAAGTTCATGTTACAAACAGAGAAATGCTATCAAGTAGAGTGAAGAACTCACATTACTCAGTAAACACGTTTTCAAATGTTTTCCTCACACAGATCACGTCTTCAGATAAAGAATATTTCTTCTCCCAACCCACCCTGCCTCACACCTACAGTACCCCACAGCAACAAGAGAGCTTAGTGACATGAAAAGGTAATTTTAGGACAGGATTAAAGGCATGGGTGCAAACCAAGTGGTTTAAAAGTGGTGGGTGCAGTCAGTCATTACATGATGATGTACACAGTCTGTGACATCACACTCCATTGCCAATGAAACAATAGTGACATCTCATGCAGAGAAGTGTAAACAAGAAGCAGGCAGCATTATCTTCTGCAGATATAAACAACTTGTTTGTCTGAGTGATTGGCTGAATAAGATATTATATTACGCTCATAACATCACAGGCCATAGGTGGTCAAAACACCTGGCTTTATGGTCACCGCTGTGGTGATGGCACTTCCACATCACTGGTACCTGATGGCCATAGATGGTCAGACCTTTTGGGATTTTTCCTTATATGGATATTCAGAGCCACAAGTAACAGGTGTCAAGTATCAGAGGGGTAGCCATGTTAGTCTGGTTCTGTAGAAGCAGCAAAGAATCCTGTGGCACCTTATAGACTAACAGACGTTTCGCAGCATGAGCTTTCGTGGGTGAATACCCACTTCTTCGGATGCAAGCAGTGGAAATTTCCAGGGGCAGGTGTATATATAAGCAAGCAAGAAGCAAGCTAGAGATAACGAGGTTAGATCAATCAGGGGGGATGAGGCCCTGTTCCAGCAGCTGAGGTGTGAAAACCAAGGGAGGAGAAACTGGTTCTGTAATTGGCAAGCCATTCACAGTCTCTGTTTAGTCCTGAGCTGATGGTGTTAAATTTGCAGACGAACTGGAGCTCAGCAGTTTCTCTTTGAAGTCTGGTCCTAAAGTTTTTTGCTGTAGGATGGCCACCTTAAAATCTGCTATTGTGTGGCCAGGGAGGTTGAAGTGTTCTCCTACAGGTTTTTGTATATTGCCATTCCAAAGGTCTGATTTGTGTCCATTTATCCTTTTCCTTAGAGACTGTCCAGTTTGGCCATGTACATAGCAGAGGGGCATTGCTGGCATATGATGGCATATATTACATTGGTGGACATGCAGGTGAATGAACCGGTGATGGTGTGGCTGATCTGGTTAGGTCCTGTGATGGTGTTGCTGGTGTAGATATGTGGGCAGAGTTGGCATCGAGGTTTGTTGCATGGGTTGGTTCCTGAGCTAGAGTTACTATGGTGCGGTGTGCAGTTGCTAGTGAGAATATGCTTCAGGTTGGCAGGTTGTCTGTGGGCGAGGACTGGCCTGCCACCCAAGGCCTGTGAAAGTGTGGGATCATTGTCCAGGATGGGTTGTAGATCCCTGATGATGCGTTGGAGGGGTTTGAGCTGGGGACTGTATGTGATGGCCAGTGGAGTCCTGTTGGTTTCTTTCTTGGGTTTGTCTTGCAGTAGGAGGCTTCTGGGTACACATCTGGCTCTGTTGATCCTCAGGAAATCAGTGGTGCCTCACAACCTAAGTCGTGCAGAATGCAATGCCATCCACAGCCTCAGAAACCATCCTGACATTATAATCAAAGAGGCTGATAAAGGAGGTGCTGTTGTCATCATGAACAGGTCTGACTACCAAAAGGAGGCCGCCAGACAACTCTCCAATACCAAATTTTACAGGCTACTTCCCTCAGATCCCACTGAGGAATACACTAAGAAACTGCACCATCTACTCAGGACACTCCCTACACTAACACCGGAACAAATCAACATACCCTTAGAACCCCGACCAGGGTTATTCTATCTACTACCCAAGATCCACAAACCCAGAAATCCTGGACGCCCCATCATCTCTGGCATTGGAACTCTCACTGAAGGACTGTCTGGATATGTGGACTCTCTACTCAGACCCTATGTTACCAGCACTCCCAGCTATCTCCGTGACACCACTGATTTCCTGAGGAAACTACAATTCATTGGTGACCTTCCAGAAAACACCATCCTAGCCACCATGGATGTAGAGGCTCTCTACACAAACATCCCACACACTGATGGAATACAAGCTGTCAGGAACAGTATCCCTGATGATGCCACAGCACAACTGGTTGCTGAGCTCTGTGCCTTTATCCTCACACACAACTATTTCACATTTAATGACAATATATATATCCAGATCAGTGGCACCGCTATGGGCACCCGCATGGCCCCACAATATGCCAATATTTTTATGGCCGACCTGGAACAACGCTTCCTCAGCTCCCGTCCACTCACGCCCCTTCTCTACCTACGCTACATTGATGACATCTTCATCATCTGGACCCATGGGAAGGAGACTCTGGAAAAATTCCACCATGATTTCAACAGCTTCCACCCCTCCATCAACCTCAGCCTGGACCTATCTACACGGGAGGTCCACTTCCTAGACACCACAGTGCAAATAAGTGGTGGTCACATTAACACCACCCTATACCGAAAACCTACTGACCGCTATGCCTACCTTCATGCCTCCAGCTTCCATCCTGGGCACACCACAAGATCCATTGTCTACAGCCAAGCACTGAGGTACAACCGTATCTGCTCTAACCCCGCAGACAGAGACCAACACCTAGAAAATCTCCACCAAGCATTCTCAAGACTACAGTACCCACACGAGGAAATAAGGAAACAGATCAACAGAGCCCGATGTGTACCCAGAAGCCTCCTACTGCAAGACAAACCCAAGAAAGAAACCAACAGGACTCCACTGGCCATCACATACAGTCCCCAGCTCAAACCCCTCCAACGCATCATCAGGGATCTACAACCCATCCTGGACAATGATCCCACACTTTCACAGGCCTTGGGTGGCAGGCCAGTCCTCGCCCACAGACAACCTGCCAACCTGAAGCATATTCTCACTAGCAACTGCACACCGCACCATAGTAACTCTAGCTCAGGAACCAACCCATGCAACAAACCTCGATGCCAACTCTGCCCACATATCTACACCAGCAACACCATCACAGGACCTAACCAGATCAGCCACACCATCACCGGTTCATTCACCTGCACGTCCACCAATGTAATATATGCCATCATATGCCAGCAATGCCCCTCTGCTATGTACATCGGCCAAACTGGACAGTCTCTAAGGAAAAGGCTAAGTGAACACAAATCAGACCTTAGGAATGGCAATATACAAAAACCTGTAGGAGAACACTTCAACCTCCCTGGCCACACAATAGCAGATTTTAAGGTGGCCATCCTACAGCAAAAAAACTTTAGGACCAGACTTCAAAGAGAAACTGCTGAGCTCCAGTTCGTCTGCAAATTTAACACCATCAGCTCAGGACTAAACAAAGACTGTGAATGGCTTGCCAATTACGGAACCAGTTTCTCCTCCCTTGGTTTTCACACCTCAGCTGCTGGAACAGGGCCTCATCCCCCCCCTGATTGATCTAATCTCGTTATCTCTAGCTTGCTTCTTGCTTGCTTATATATACACCTGCCCCTGGAAATTTCCACTGCTTGCATCCGAAGAAGTGGGTATTCACCCACGAAAGCTCATGCTGCAAAACGTCTGTTAGTCTATAAGGTGCCACAGGATTCTTTGCTGCTTCTAAGTAACAGGTGACCCATCTCAGGTGAGTAATAAAGAGATTGTGTGACACACCAGCCAGCCTCTGCCTATAAAAAGGCTGGAGCTGCCAGCAGGGCCGGCTTTAGGCCAATTCAACCAATTCCCCTGAATCGGGCCCCGCCCCTAAGAGGGCCCTGTGCCCAAGCCGCAGTACGGTGTACTGGCAAGAGCCGGTGCGCTGTACCGGGGTGGCCCGGCTGTAGGGATATTAAAGAAGGTTTATATTAAACATGGTTTATATAAGAAATGATATATTGATTTATTGTTAAACATTAAGTTATAATTAATACTTTATGTTAGAAGTAAATTTGTGATTCCCAACATTTAGCCTCTAACCTGCAAGCCACCAGCTGTGTCTGTGTGAAGCCTGCTCAAAGAAATACTTTGTATAAAACTTGTTAAACATTAATTCTCTCTAAGTCAGCCAAAACAGTAGCTGTTATAGTGTATAAATAGAGATCCCCACCCTCTGTAAGTTTTCATCTCACTTTATCTTTGCTTGTTAAAAGACAGGGAGTCTCACATAAATTGGTAACACCCCAAAAGGTAAAGAGACAGTGAACTAGATGTAATTAAGATAGAGAATGTATGTGAATGCATGCCTAGTTTAAACAATGAATGAATGGTTAGGGAGTTACCAGCCTGAAGAATTCAGTGTCGGCTGAAGAAGGTGTCAAGTGGGATCAACCAGATGACCCCCACCACCTCAAAGGAAGGAAAAACAAGCATCTGACAGAATGGAGCCACCCACCTGCTAATTGATTTAGCAACAGCAAAATGAAGCAACTCTCATGGACTGACATAGGAATAAATTCCTATGAAACTGGACTCTAAAGACTGAGGACTTTGAGTCTATGGTTCTGCTGCCAGCCTCCAGGAGCATCAGATGCATCTGACACAGACTCGGCTCCATCCTCATGACCAAGATACCTGGCCAGTAACTTGGCATGAGCAATGTCTAGGCTGGTAACTATAACATCTATACAGAACCTGAATGAATGATTGTGTGTGTGTGTAAGGAATAAGTAGTGATAGAAATAAGTAGTAAAACAACGTTGTTTACTGTTGTCTTTTGTTTTGTTATGGTATTTACAATAAATGTGGCATCTTTGCCTTATCCCTCTTAATAAGATCCTGCTGGTTTTTATTATATTGGTATAACACGGCTTCCCCGGGGGGGGGGGGGTATTTAAAGGGCCTGGGGTTCCCCTGCTTCTACCACCCCGGCCCTTTAAATAGCCAAGGGAGCCCTGGGGAAGTGGTGCAGCTTCGGCGGCTATTTAAAGGGCTGGGGCGGTAGAAGCAGGGGAGCCCTGGGCCCTTTAAATAGCCCCCGAGCCCGGGGTGCTGCTGCTACCCTGGTGGGGGAGGGAGGAAGAGGGGGCAACCACCGTACAGGGTGGGCTGCACCCCCTGCCCGCAGCCAGCCCCTGCTGCACCAGCCCTGCCTGCACCAGCCCTGCCTGACCAGCCCGTCTCCAGCCAGCCCCGCACTCCCTGCCCTGCCTCCAGCCCCGGTCTCCAGCCAGCCCCGCACTCCCTGCCCGCAGCCAGCCTGTCTCCTGCCCGCCCCTGCCGCACACCCTGTCCTGCCCGCACCAGCCCTGCACCCGTTGCCCTGCCTGCAGCCAGACCCTACCTCCAGTCAGCCCCTGCCCTGCCTCCAGCCAGCCCCATGTCCACTGATGCCCTGCAGTTCCCAGGGCAGTAACCCTGCACACCTGCTTCAGTGAGGGGAGCAGGGAGCAGCTGGGACCCACACATGTGGGTGACCAGACAGCAAGTGTGAAAAGTCAGGACAGGGCGTGGGGGGTAATAGGAGCCTATATAAGAAAAAGCCCCAAATATTGGGACTGTCCCTATAAAATGGGGACATCTGGTCACCCTAGATGGAACATTTTTACAGTTCTTGGTAATAGCAACACATTAGTTACAAAAATTACCATTAGCAATAACAACAAATTCATTGCAAGGGTCCACCTACAATCATTTTTGTCATCATGCCACACCTTTGGCTCAATACCATTGGGGTTTGCACCTTTTAGGGTTAACCTGTGCATAGGCGGCAGGTTATATACACCTGCGGTGCCCGGGTACCAGGAATATTCAGGGGCCGGGTGCCCTGCTCCAGCAATATTTGGAGCTGGATCTCTCCCCCGGCCCTGCCTGGATCAGGCCCTGGCCCTTACCCTGAGCCTCTCCAATGCCCCAAACCCTCAGCCCCAGCCAGAGCCCTCATCCCCCGCACCCCAATCCTCAGCCCGAGCTGGAGCCCTCATCCCCCTGCACCCTAATCCTCAGCCCCAGCCGTGAGCCCCCCCCACAGCATGAACCCCTCAGCCTCAGCCCCAACCCTCATCCCTCTGCACCCTAATCCTCTGCCCCAGTCCTGAGCCTCCCCCCGCAGCATGAACCCCTCATCCCCAGCCAGAACCCTCATCCCCTTGCACCCTAATCCTCAGCCCCAGCCGTGAGCCCCCCCGCAGCATGAACCCCTCAGCCCCAACCCTCATCCCTCTGCACCCTAATCCTCTGCCCCAGTCCAGAGCCTCCCCCAGCATGAACCCCTCATCCCCAGCCAGAACCCCATCCCGTTGCACCCTAATCCTCTGCCCCAGCCCTGAGCCCCCACATCATGAACTCCTCAGCCCCACAGCCCTCACCCCAGCCCTCTGCCCCCACCCCTCCTGCAACATGAACACCTCACCACCCGGCAGAGCCCACATCCCCCACACCCTAATCCTCTGCCCCAGCCCTGAGCCCCCTCCTGCATCATGAATCCCTCATCCTCAGCCCCACCGCCCTCACCCCGGTACGCCCTCCTATCCCCAAACTCCTTCCCCAAACAGTGCACCCCCTCCCCCTTCGCACACACCCCTTCCCAACCCCAAACTCCATCCCAAAGCCTGCACCCTTCACTCCCTCCTGCACACCCACCCCCTGCCCCAACCCAGAGCTTGCACCCAGCACCCAAACTCCATCCCAAAGCCTGCACCCTAATCCCCAGCCCAGGATCTGCACCCCAGACCTCCCCCGCCGAGCCCCCTCCCAGAGCCTTAGACAGGTGGGGGCAGAGTTGGGGGGCGGGTTCTGAGCACCACCAAAATTTCTACAGACTTGCCACCCATGAACCTGTGGCTTCCCTTTGCAAACTTCCTCCTTGTTCTGAAGGATCAAACCCTGATTTCTCTTGCTTAACAGAATTTACTGGCTGATGGGGTGGGCTGTCTTTGCTAACAGCCATTAGCAAGTCTTCTCCCTGCCAGCCAAGTAATTTGCATCAACACAGAAGCACAGACTGCTGACTTAAAGAATCAGAATGGCGACATTCCTGTTCCAGCACCATTGTCTTCCCAACCAGCTGGCCAAACACAGCCACTTGCTTATAGAGCTGCTCAACTTTCTTAACAGCCCTTACTCCATCTGAGACCTTTTCAAAGCTATCCACACGGGCTCTTTCAAAAGGAAAGTGGGTGGATTTTTACATATCTTCCTAACCAGTCTGTAAAGGGTTAAGTCAGTCTGTGAGTTAATTAACTCTTTCTGGCCCTGTCGCCTTCCAATGAGAGATTATATTACACCCATAACGTCACAGGCCATATATGGTCAAAACAGCCGTGGCCAGGCTGGGACCGGGCTGGGCCTGGGGTACTCAGCTGGGGCCAGGCAGGGGCGGACGAAGCCAGGCCAGAGGGAGCCGCTCAGTCGGGAATGGACTGGAGGGAGCTGCTGGGCTGGGCTGGGCTGGGCCTTGCCATGCCTCCCTGGAGCCCTCCTCACACTCCTTTCCCCTGGTACAGCCTTTGTTCCAGCTCAGGTGGTAGCTAGTGGATTTCTCATGATGGCTGCCCCATTTGTTCTCTTCCGCCCAGATACAGATACAAAAGTGATACATTTATACAAATAGGATGACCACACTCAGTAGATTATAAGCCTTGTAATGATACCTTACAAGAGACCTTTTGCATGAAGCATGCTGCAGTTACATTATATTCACACTCATTAGCATATTTTTATAAACTCCTATAGAATGGAACATGACCACAGCAAAGACGACGACAGTGGAGACACCTCTGAAGAAATGCCCTAGAGCCCTTGGGCCATCACGCTTCAGGAATGTGCGTGAGGTGCTAGGAGACCTGGAGATGGGGGGTGTCCTGCTGGCCGTAGGTGAGTGTTGTGAACCCCCAGTTGCTAGGCTGAATTTATCCATTCCCTGGCAATAAAACATTGTCTTGTTTTCACAGCCACTTTCGGTCTCCTGGCTTCTACCCCCTACCCTACTGGCAGGGCATTGTGCAGCACCCTTTCCAGCCCACCTGGGTGGAGGAGATTGAGGAAGAGAGCATCTGCCATCCAGCTCCATCTCATCTAGAGCAAGTGAGTGGAGGTCTCCAGAGCCATCGCCAGTGCGGTGGGAATGGCCCAGCAATAGGGCTCCCAGCCTTTCCCTTGCAGGAGATTGTTCCCAACGTCGAGAGTCTTTCGGGAGGGCAGAACCTGCCAGGTGCTGAACACCCACAATGGCAAGCAGTGAAATCAGTGGGAACTGAGGGCGACTCCTCCCTCCTGGGATTGGCACCGTGTGAACGAACTTTCATTTAGGACTATCCGGGTTCCGCTCTTTCTCTGGCCTGGGAGGGAGCGGGGTCTACTGGGGGGGAGGGAGCGGCTTGTCCAAACTAACGGAGAGCCCCATTGCTCTGAAAGAATGAGACTCTCCCAGTTTCACAGGGCCCTATTGGGTGAGGGGGAACATTGGGAGCAGCCTGTGCTGTGAGCTGCTGCCAGTGCGTGTGGACGGCAGCCCCCCTGCCCTGGGGTGGGGTATGTGGGGAGGAGGAATTGCCTCAGCAGAGGGGACGTAGGCAGGGGAGCAGGCAGGCCCATTAATGAGAGCTGCCTTGAGCCCAGACTCATGGCTGCTCCCCACTCAGTTCCAGGATGGAGCGGTGGAAGCGGATGCTGAGGAGGAAGGCTGGGCAGGTGGCTCTGGAGCCAGTAGGGAGCAGCGTCCGTCTTGCCCAGGAGGAGAGTGGCCCCTCTGTCCCCGCGGGCGGGGAAGAGGCCAGTGGGCAGGCAAAGCGGAGAAGCTCCCTGACCTTCTGGAGGAAGAGGAAAACAACAGCTCCCTTAGCAGGCCCTGAGGCACCTTCTGGTCCCAAATGGAGGTGGCCCCGGGTGATGCTATGTAGGAGGGAGGGCAGGAGCCGGGCAAGGTGGCTCTGCGGCTTCCTTTCCAGGAAGCAGAGGAGCCAGGAGCCCAGCCCCAGGGCCCAGCAGGAGCTATCCACCAGCCTGGCCACCGAGGAGCCCCCAGCCAGCCGAGCAGGAGCTGGGCGGCTCCGGCACGGGGACCAGCAGCTCTGCCTACTCCTGAGGGGCCAGCACCTCCTCTGTGGGGTCTGACAGCCCTGAGGCTGAAGGCTCCCTCTGTGCAGGTGAGGGGAGACCCAGGGGACAGGGGGAAGGATGGGGCAGTAGGGGACTAGTAACACCCTGTGCCCATTGGGTCACCAAGATGCCAGGACTGAGCCATGGGAGCCCCACTAACACCAGTGGGGGTGGCACAGCCGCACCCTGTGGCAGGGGATGCTGGGCAGAGTCCGGGGAGCTCCAGCCTCCCCTGATGATGTTGAGGGGGGGCTGATGGCCACGGGGACCTGAGGCTGATGGGCCTGAGGGTGTCTCTGGGAGGGGCAGGGTGGGACCCTCTATGCCATGGGGTTTCTTGTTGAGGATGGGGGACATTGAGCCATTTCTCTACACTGCATCCCCTCAGTGGCAGCAGGGATTGTCCTTTCTCCTGCTCTCCCTGGTGCAGAGACCCCCAGTGCCCAGCAGCAGTGGGCTGAGGAGGAGGAAGAAGAGAAGGAGGAGGAGGAGGAAGTGTCCCCTGAACAAGACACCATCAGGGTCATTCAGGAGCACCTCCAGGGCAGAGCTGAGATACAAAAACCTTACAGCTGCGCTGCCCCTGAGTCTGCCCTGCCCCTTCTTCCATCCCCACCCACACAGGGGGGTCTTGTCCCAGAGAATCCATCACCCCCAATGGGGGGAACTTCTCCCTTGTTACCTGGCACCCCAAAGTGGGGGCATTTGTCTCACGCAGGCCAAGGTGTCCGCTCCCCACAGACACTGTCCCAGTTACAACCCCAGTCTGTGCAGGGCGACACTGGTTTCGGGAAGCGGGGCGGCTTTCACTGTCCAACTCCATGGGGTTCCTGAGCCATGGAGCTGGTGTAGGTGGGTTGGGGAGGTCCCTACCTAACTGTCTCTCTCTCTCCCCCCACCCCACTCCTAGTTGATGGCCAAACAGCTCCGCTTCCTCCATGCTGTCCCACGTCTGTACTTCTTGGCACAGCAGCAGGGGCTGAACACTCTGGAGCCCCACTTCTCCAAAGCGGCCCTCGTGGAGAGCATTGCGGTGAGTGGGACCCCGTGTCTGGCCCCTGGGGCGAGAGACCCAGAAACGAGAGAAAGAGTTGGTGGGGCCAGAGGGGGAAGCAGAGGACAGTGGTTCCTGTGGCGGAGGGCTGGGGAGCAGGGAAGGGAGAGCTTCTGACACCAATCGGGAGCTGGCAGTGGGGGAACTGTAAGGCCGGAGGGGAGGGGAGGGGGAAGGAAGTTTGAGAGATGGGAGGAATGGGGGGGCCCAGCTGGTTGGGGGTGGGAGTGACACTGGCTGTTTCTGCAGAGCACTTTGGCCTCCTCCCTGGGAAGTGCCTGTGGGTCTGCGGGGCCTGAGTCTCACATGCAAATTTATCTTCTTGGGGTCTCTCAGGAGCTGATTGAAAATCTGCCCATGGTGCCAGAGCCAACCTCCATCATCTCCAGCTCCATGGCTGCAGTTTGCAGCCTCAGGTACCAGGACCGTCCCATCCAGCTGCCTTAACCCTGGTGCTGATCGGGTCTGGAGCCGGGAGTCCCAGATCTTCTCCGGCCTAGATTACCCCCAGCTGTGGCTGTTCCCATCCCCCAGCAGAGGAGGCGGGAACGTCTCCACTTTCCTGGCTGGGGGGTGATTTCACTCCAGGAACGTTACAGCGGCCGTAGGGAGGGGATCACTGCGGGGGAGGGGGTCATGGCCATGGCAGTGCCAGCGCCACTCCGGTGCCGCCAAGGATAACACGGGCTCCTCTCTCCCCGCAGCAAACTGAAGCCGCTGCTTGCCCTGGAGCTGGAATCACGCCTCCTGCGGGCTCTTCTTTACACCATCTTCACGATGGGCACTGGGCAGGATACCGCCCACTTCCAGGTAGGTCACGATCCTACTTCCCTGTCCCAGGAGCAGGAGCCGCCTCTGGTCCCTGCTCCCTTGGTTTGATGGAGCTGCTGAGAATAGGGGAGGGGTGGGCAGAGCTGGGAACAGGCCCGAGACAAACTGGCAGGGAGGGCCCCTTCCCTCCAAGGGGGATTGTATTACCCCTCTGTGGATGATCCCAGCCTTCCCTCTCCTCATTCTGTGTTCTGCTGCCTGGACTCTCCCGGGGATCCTTCTTCCCACCCATTGCAGTTTGGCTGGTCCCTAGTCTGTTGGGTACCAGGCCCTGCACAGAGAACTGCTAAGGCCAAGGATTGAGGAGCCAGCAGGCATCCGACTATGAACTCTTGCCAAGTGTCCTTGGAATGATGTGAATGGGAGAGGCCAGGATGTGCCTTTTGGGTCTGGCCAGGGCTCTCAGAGAACCCCCCTGGTCCCGTGACTGGTGTAGCCCCATGTCCCATGACTGACGGGTGTTCCCGCTTCTTGCAGGCTCTGCACAACACCTATTTACAGAGCCTGGACGCCATGGTCGGGTGCCTGCTCACCGATACCCCCACCCCAGCTAAGCTGCAGCACCTCTTGGAGGTGAGTAGAATGGGCCGGTCTGGGGCGGAATTTCCCCTTAACCCCGTCAGGGGGCTGCAAAGGAGAGACTAGAAGAGTCCCGTTTCCATTGTGTCCTCCCAGCTTGAACCCAAGAGGCCCCACGTTCCCAGAGCTGCCAGTGCAGTGCAATGTTGGGACCCTTACGCCTCCTGGGGCGGGGGAGCAGCGGGAAGGAGCTGGGACTCTCAGCCAGAGCTCTGCACGGTTGCATTAAGCACTAACAGTGAGCACCAGGCCTGGCTGGGGCCTGAGAGACTGAAACCAACACCTGTGAGATGCAGGACATGGGACCCTGAGAAAAGTCACTGGCTCCTCTCTAGGGAGACCCTGAGATACAGGAGGAGCCTCAGGGAATCAGCTCTTCTGTCCTAGGGACGCTGCAGTTCCTGTCCTCACGGCCACTCCATCCATCCTACCAAGGCTTCTGCAGCTGGGGTCTGGGGTCCAGGACATGTGCCTTGATCCTGACGTGCTGTTCATGGATCAGAGCACATGATCTGAGGGTTCAGAGCAAATAGACCAGCCCCAAGACCGACCATTGTCCCAGCCTGGCGAGACAATGACAGCTTGTGCCCAGTGGAGGACAGGACCAAACCGCTCGGCTTCCGCCATGCTGTCCCCACGTCTGTGCTTCTTGGCACAGCAGCAGGGGCTGGACACTCTGGAGCCCCACTTCTCCAAAGTGGCCATGCCATCAGGGGCTCATTCACCTGCACATCTACCAAAGTGATCTATGCCATCATGGGCCAGCAATGCCTCTCTGCCATAGGTACATTGGCCAAACCGGACAGTCTCTACGCAAAAGAATAAATGGACACAAATCTGACATCAGGAATCATAACATTCAAAACCCAGTAGGAGAACACTTCAGCCTCTCTAACCACTCAGTGACAGACTTGAAGGTGGCAATTTTGCAACAAAAAAACTTCAAAAACAGACTCCAAAGAGAGACTGCTGAACTTGAATTAATATGCAAATTAGATAAAATTAACTTAGTTTTAAACAGAGACTGGGAATGGTTGAGTCATTGCACTAATTGAATCTATTTCTCCATGTTAAGTATCCTCACACCTTCTGTGGGTCATCTCGGTTATCACTTCAAAGGTTTTTTTCTCCTGCTGATGATTGCTCATCTCAGTTGATTGGCCTCTTAGAGTTGGTATGGCTACTTCCACCTTTTCATGGTCTCTGTATGTATAAATATCTTCTTTCTGTGTTCCATTCTATGCATCCGCTGAAGTGAGCTGTTAGCCAGTGAGTGGTCCATCGAACGGACACTTAATTCACAATGGACCATGGGAGGCACCCATCTACACTGAACGGACTTTTCTGTGAATGTTCTATCTGACGTATCCTGCAAAGTATCCATCCTGCAATGACTGAGCAAAATGGGGCATGGACAGGGACTTGCCCATGTGACTCCAAGCTCCCATCTTTCACCTCTGATTTTCCACTAGCTGTGCTGAGGACTTTGACACAATGGGTTTCCCTTCATATGGCAGAAGTTAAAAGAGGCCCTGGAAACATCTCCACTGTGCCTCTAGCCTGCTCCAGCCTCTTTCCTGCTCAAACATCTGGACTATGGACTTATACTAATGGGAGCATCTAACCAAGGGAGAGGAACTTCCAGTGACTTGGAAGCACCCAAAGACATATCAAGCCAGCAGTTTATTCTATCACTGCTATAAGCCTGAACCAAGAACTTTGCAATTATTGTATTTGATTCCTTTAACCAATTTTAATTCTCACCTTTCTTTCTTTCTTTCTTTTTATAAATAAACCTTTAGCATTTAGATACTGAAGGATTGGCATCAATGTGATTTTGGGGAAATATCTAAGTTATATATAGACCTGGGTGGGCGGCTGGTCCTGTGAGATCAGAATATAGCCTCTTAGGGTACGTCTTCACTACCCGCCAGATCGGCGGGTAGCAATCGATTTCTCAGAGTTCGATATATCGCGTCTCATCTAGATGCGATATCGAACCCCGAATGCGCTCCCGTCGACTCCGGAACTCCACCAGAGCGAGTGGCGGTAGCGGAGTCGACGGGGGAGCCTGGCAGGGATGAGTAAAAAGTTTTGCAATTTGTACTTTTCCACAAGGAATAACACCAGCAGAAGATCCCCTGCATCAAACGATCTCTCACAAGGAGAGCGGAACCCCCTTTATCCCATCGAATTGGGACCAGGGCCAGATTGGTTAACCAAAAGGTCGCATCATCGCATGAATGGGAAAGTGCCAGGCTGCATCGCCATCGAGTGACCATAGGAGAGATTGCCCACTTCTGGACCTGTGTGCGCTGGTTGTTGGGTTCATCTGGAGAACCGGAGAATTCTGGAATGTGTTTGCCCCAAAAGAAGCTATTGTGTCATACAGGAGGCCTGTGATATGCAGGGGGTCAGATTAGATGCTCTAATGATCTCTTCTGGCCATCAAGTTGACTAATTTCTGAAAAACTGAGTGGCGCATTGGGAGCAGCGTCTGATGTTTTACTGTCTAGCCGGCTTGCTTCCTAGAATGAACACTCCTTGAGTGGGGTGATCCACAGGAAGTAGCTCAAACCTCCAAAGTGCCTGGCCAGGGGCAGGACATTAGCACAGCAAGGGAGGGGTGTGGCAGTGACATCACAAAGGCCTTTTGCAGGACCTCAGGCTATTGGTCAAAGGTGGTGGGGAGGTGGTGACCTCACAGAGAGATGCTGACATCAGCCAGGCAGGACGGGCGAGGGGCCAGGGAAACCTCAGAGACTCCCGTGGCTTTGCTTCAGCAAGTCTCCTTCTCGAGGTGTTTCTTTGAGGACTAAGGGTATGTCTACACTACAAGACTATTTCGAATCAACTTAATTCGAATTTGTGGAATCGACCTTATGAAGTCGAAGTTGTGTATCCACACTAAATACACTAGTTCGACTGTGTGAGTCCACAGTAACGGGGCCAGTGTCGACTTTGGAAGCGGTGCACTGTGGGAAGCTATCCCACAGTTCCCGCACTCCCCGCTGCCCATTGGAATTCTGGGATTTCCCCCCAATGCATGCTGGGGGGAAAAATGTGTCGAGGGTGGTTTTGGGTAACTGTCATCATTGAACCGTCAATCACGCCCTCCCTCCCTCCCTCCCTGAAAGCGCCTGCGGGCAATCTGTTCGTGCACTTTTCTGCTCAGTGACAGCGCGGGCGCCACAGCACTTTGAGCACGGATCCCGCTGCAGTTTTGGCCGTTGTCAACTCCTCGCACCTTATCGTCCACCTCTTCCACAGTCAGCTGCTGAGAAATCGGGCTACTTTTCAATGGTGCTGCGAGCACTGGTGGACCATGGGGGACGTTTTACCAACATCAACGTCGGGTGGCCAGTCAAAGTTCATGACGTGCGTGTTTTCAGGAACTGTGGTCTGTTTAGACGCCTGCAGGAAGGTAGTTTCTTCCCGGACCACAAAATAAGTCTTGGGGATGTGCAGATGCCTATAGTGATCGTCGGGGACCCAGCCTACCCGCTAATGCCCTGGCTCGTGAAGCTCTGTGCAGGCGCCTTGCACAGCGACAAGGAACTCTTAAAGTACCAGCGAGCAGGGTGACCTGTGACTGTTTAGTTTCTTTACAGAGAAGCTGAACCTGCCCCTGTTTCTTTACCAAGTGACTGTTGACTAGCATCTGCAGTTACATACCCCGCCCACCCCGCTTCCCCAACTTCCAACACACGTTTAAAAATAAAAGACATGTTCCACTGTAACTTTACAAAGGTTTCTTTATTGATGACTTTGCGTTACAGGGTTGAAACTGGGACACGGACTGTGCTGGGTAGGGTGTGCAGTGATGTAAAGACCGCCTGTAAACTCGAGGAATGACAGGCTCCTGCTTCCAGAGCGGTCTGCGGTGCCGGACTGGATGTTTCAACGGAGCCTGCCATCCCTCCTTTTCGGGACTCTGTGTGCGGGGGCTATGTGGCCTTTTGGCGGGGGAGGACGGATACAGATTCCTCTGCTGCGTGGCTCTGTGGTCCAGGACAGGGACCGTTGCATGAGATCTGTAACCCCCCCCCCCGCTACAAAGTCACGTACCCCCCCACCCACACAGAACCTGCAAACCACCTCCCATACCGACCAGGGTGCCTACTGACTGCAGTGTGTGTGTGACCTGCTGCTGATCCTGCCCCCATGTCTGTACCCTGGTAAAGGTGATTGTCCTGTCCAATTACCAACCCCCTTCCCCCCCTTCAAACACAGTCTCCTCTAAAAGAACATGACGGAAACAGTAATTAACAGAAAAGTATTTTTTATTATCAACTAGACAGTTAGGGGATGAAACTGGGATGGGGGCTTGGGTGAGGCGGGAAGGAAAGGACTTCTCAAAATTTAGGCTATGAGAGCTTTTCGGTACTTGAGCACTCTGCTGGGGTGCAGTGACAGTTTACACGGCCTCTGGCGCCCCTCCTTCTGGTTATTTTGGGTGAGGGGGGTATGGGACTTTGTGGCGGGGGAGGGCGGTTGCAGATACACGGCAGGGGGGCTCTGTCCTCCTGCCTGAGGTCCTGCAGAACATGCACAAGGCGCAGGAGCATGTCAGTTTGCTCCCTCATTAGTCCAAGCAGCGTTTGAGTCACCTGCTTGTCTTCCTCACGCCACCTCTCCTCCCGTTCGCTGTGTGAGTGCTGGTACAGAGAGAGGGTCTCCCTCCACTGGCTCTGCTGGTCCGCGTCGTCTCGGGACCACCCCATAAGTTCAGCGAACATCTCGTCCCGTGTCTTTTTCTTTCGCCGCCTAATCTTTGCCAGCCTCTGTGAGGGGGATGCTGTGGCAGGTCTGGAGACAGTCGAAGCTGTGTGATGGGGAAAAAGGGAGTGAATTCCTTGCAAAGATAAATTTTTGCGAACAATGAACACAGTCTAGTCTGTCTCTGTGAATTCTGGGTTGAGATCCCAGTGCCTGATGGGGCAAAAACCATTTTCGCGGGTGGTTCTGGGTAAATGTCGTCAGTCATCCCTTCCTCCGGGAAAGCTACAGCAGACAATCATTTCAAGCCCGTTTTCCCTGGATTGCCCTGGCAGACGCCACAGCGTGGAAACCATGGAGCCTATTTTGCCTTTTGTGCCTGTCACCGTATGTGTACTAGATGCCGCTGACAGAGGTGGTCCAGCAGCGCTACACAGCAGCATGTTTTTGCTTTTGCATGATAGCAGAGATGGTTACCAGCCATACTGTACCATCTACCATACCATAAATTGGTAATAAGATGGGCATGGTTACCAGTCCTTTTGCACTGCACCATTTGCTGCTGTCATAAGTGCCCCTGGCTGCTCTTAGCCAGGGGCGCAAAAGCCAAAATTGGGAATGACTCCCTGAGTCAATCCCTCCTTTTTGGTATCTAAAAATAGAATCAGTCCTGCCTAGACTATGGGCAAGTGTACTAGAGAACCACTGTATCAGAGAACCAGAGAGCACAGCTGCTCTGTGTCAGATCCTGCATAGATTATGAGCTGTATGCTATTCACAGGGGGTGCTCCTGCAACAACCCCACCTGTTCATTCCATTCTTCCCCAGCCTTCCTGGGCTACCATAGCATTGTCCCCCCACTTGTGTGATGAAGTAATAAAGAATGCAGGAATAAGACACAGTGACTTGTTAGTGAGAAATTAGTGGAAGGCAGCCTCCAGTTGCTATGATAGTCCAGATAGGACATTAAGGAGTGTGGAGGAGAGGAGCCCAGCATCCTGCTGCTAGTCCAGGGGCAATTGAATCTTTTCTTTACACATGAAGGGTGGGGGCTGATGAAGCTCAGCCCCCTGTTGCTATGATGAGGACGGTTACCAGCCATACTGCACCATTTACCAGGAAAAATTAGGGCCACGCGCCCTTGATTGACCTCACTGATGCTAGTATGCATGGTTACCAGTCCTTTTGCACTGCCCCATGTGCCAATAGGCTGATGATGACGATGGATATCAGTCATATTGTACTATCAGCCATCCATGGCGGGGGGGAGTGAGGATGTCGGTGTTCAGTGCTGCAGCATCGCATCTATCTGCAGCATTCAGTAAAGATACGGTGACATGTAAAAGAGTCAACAGAGGATTGTTTTCCCTTTCACTTCTGGGGGTGGGGAGGGGTGCGTAAATTGCCGAGCTATGCCCTGACCCACCGCGGACACTGTGTTTGACACTAGAAGCATTTGGAGCTCAGCCAAGAATGCAAATGCTTTTCGGAGACAGCAGGAACTGTGGGATACCTTGCGTCCTCAGTCCCCCCTCCCTCCATGAGCGTCCATTTGATTCTTTGGCTTTCCGTTACGCTAGTCACGCAGCAGCGTGCTGAGTCTCTGCTATGCCGTCTGTCCAGAGATTTTTGAAAAATAGTTTGGACCAGGCGTAACATTACAGTAATTCCCCTAATTAGATGCAGGAGTCTCCGAGCGAGATCACCCTGAGGACGGTCACTGAAGGAGATATAGAGCGCATGCTGTGTGAAAGCCAGCACAAACCAGGGCCCTATGCAGCCATGCTCGGGGAGGCAATGCTCCCTGAGTACCTCATGAAAGCCTCGCACGGAAAAGTGTGCTGCCACGGAGCACCCAATAAGGCAGCTCTCCCCAGGAACCTCCTGCGGAGGCTTTTCAATTACCTCCAGGAGAGCTTCGTGGAGATCTCCCAGGAGGATTTCTGTTCTATCCCCATATATAGAGAGACCTCCTTTTCACATACTTCAGATTCCTGTTATAATAAGAATAAAAGTTTACATGGTTAAAGCACTTACCGACTGCTCCTTCCCCTGATTCAGGATCCGGGTTAATGGCCGGGGACGGTTGGTAGGGGATCTCCATGATGGTGATGAAGAGATCCCGGCTGTCGGGGAAAACAGCGTTGTAAGCGCTGTCGCCTGCCTCGTCCTCCACAAACCCTTCCTCATCTTCCCCGTCCGCGAACATCGCCGAGGAACTGGCCGTCGACATTGTCCCATCGTCAGAGTCCATGGTCACTGGTGGGGCAGTGGTGGCAGGCTCCGTAGCGTCCGTTTGCCGCTTTGATTTTTTGGTAGCCTTGTCTGGGGTCCTTGATTTTCACACGGCGCTGCGTTGCATCCCGGCTGTATCCTCTGTCTCTCATGGCTTTGGAGACCTTCTCGTAGGTCATATATATTGACCTTCTTTTCAACTATTCCTGCTCCATTAAAAATAAATGTTAACATGTTTAAAGCACTTACAGACTGATCCTTCCCCTGATTCAGGGTCCGGGGTAACGGCTGGGGAGGGTTGGTAGGGGATCTCAGTGAGGGTGATGAAGAGATTCTGGCTGTCTGGAAAAACAGCATTGTAAGCGCTGTCGACTGCCCCCCCATCTCCTTCCTCATCTTCCCCGTCTGCGAACATCGCCGAGGAACTGGATAAGTTTCTGGAGGGGATGGTATGATAGGAGAACGGGTTTAGTCAATAGGTCAATAACATGTGACCACTGGTAATTAGTACAAAGGGTCAATGATAGGATATTCTTAGCCTTTTTCCAGAGGGTCTGGCTTGAGAGTCTTGCCCGCATGCTCGGGGTTCAGCTGATCGCCATATTTGGGGTCGGGAAGGAATTTTCCTCCAGGGTAGATTGGCAGTGGCCCTGGAGGTTTTTCGCCTTCCTCCGAAGCATGGGTCAGGGGTCGCTTGCTGATGGATTATCTGCTACTAGAAGTCTTTAAATCATGATTTATAGCATTCAACAGCAGAGTCAAGGGAGAGAATTATTTCAGGAGTGGGTGGATCGGCTTATGTGGCCCGCATCTTGCAGGAGGTCAGACTAGATGATCATAATGGTCCCTTCTGATCTTGAATTATATGATTCTATGATTCTATGATTAAATCAGGGGGCCCGGATAATCTTCATCCAAGAATATTAAAAGGAACTTGCATATGAAATTGCAAGCCCAATAGCACAGAAATTAAGGATGGTCCAGAGGTTATTGCACTCGACTAAGACTTGAGGGGTCTGAGTTTAAGTTCTGCCTTCACTGCAGACTTCCTTTGCGACCTTGAGCAAATCACTTAGGGCCAGATTTTTAAAAGGGATTTCAGTTCCTAATTCCCATTGAAATCAATTCAGGCCTCAGATCAGGAACAGGGGCTGTCTTACAGTCCTCTGCACAGAATAGCATCTTGACAACGGCTTCACTGTTGTGATGCTCTTTTAACCTGTTTCTATGCACATTCCGAGGTGCGTCCCTGCTGCGGGGCCTGTGTACATTGCAGGTAACAGCGTGACCCCTCCCTACCACCTCAGAAGGCCCCTCCCATCACTTTTGCAATTTGTACTTTTCCACAAGGAATAACACCAGCAGAAGATCCCCTGCATCAAACAATCGCTCACAAGGAGAGCGGAACCCCCTTTATCCCATCGAATTGGGACCAGGGCCAGATTGGTTAACCAAAAGGTCGGATCATCGCATGAATGGGAAAGTGCCAGGCTGCATCGCCATCTAGTGACCATAGGAGAGATTGCCCACTTCTGGACCTGTGTGCGCTGGTTGTTGGGTTAATGCGAAGAACCGGATAATTCTGAAATGTGTTTTCCCCAAAAGAAGCTATTGTGTCATACAGGAGGCCTGTGATATGCAGGGGGTCAGATTAGATGCTCTAATGATCTCTTCTGGCCATCAAGTTGACTAATTTCTGAAAAACTGAGTGGCGCATTGGGAGCAGCGTCTGATGTTTTACTGTCTAGCCGGCTTGCTTCCTAGAATGAACACTCCTTGAGTGGGGTGATCCACAGGAAGTAGCTCAAACCTCCAAAGTGCCTGGCCAGGGGCAGGACATTAGCACAGCATGGGAGGGGTGTGGCAGTGACATCACAAAGGCCTTTTGCAGGACCTCAGGCTATTGGTCAAAGGTGGTGGGGAGGTGGTGACCTCACAGAGAGATGCTGACATCAGCCAGGCAGGACAGGGGCGAGGGGCCAGGGAAATCTCAGACTCCTGTGGCTTTGCTTCAGCAAGTCTCCTTCTCGAGGTGTTTCTTTGAGGACTAAGAGAGTATTCGGGTTCACGTACGGGAGCGCCAGGAGGAACCTCTTTCGAGTTTTCTCCTTCCTTTTAGTGATTTTACTAGAAAACAGATGTCCCTGTTTAGAAGGTAAGAGCCTCCTCGAGGTTTGAAACCTGTTCAGTCTGATCCATCTGGTGACAGTTGAATTCTAGGCAAGGAAAACACGAGCTTAAGGAGGCAGAATTTTATTCCGCACCTGAGATTTTGTCCCTTAGAATCACTGGGGACATTAGGGTTTGTCCTTTTTGTTTCACCTTTTCCTTCGTCCATCCCTCCCTCCCTCCCTCCTTTCTCATCGTCTCTTGCTTCGTTTGTCCTTTCTCCTGTTCCCCTCCCAACACCAGGAGAGTGGTGTGTGTGTGTGTGTGTGTGTGTTAGTTTGCAGGGACTGGTAGTGGGCAGTGTGCTCTGAGAATAGCCGAGGCTTTTGCTCACAGCAAAGCCCTGATTATGGGGCCTATAAAAGCAGACGAGGAGTCAGCCAGCAGGACAGGAGTCCAGGAGTCACCAACATAGGTGGGCACAGCAGAGTTTGGGTGGGAGTTTGTCAGGGGAGTGTGGGGAAGGGAGTATGTGGTGTTCTGGTTTTGTTTTGTGTGTGTGTTTTCCCTTTTTCTCCTTGACAGGCATTTAGGTGGGAGGCTGTGACAGCTCCAGAGGCAGCAGTGGTAGAGACCCCAGGAAGGGAAGCGACAATGAAGCTGATTGGATGTGGAAGCTGTGGAATGTACCTTATCCTGGAACAGGTACCTGAAAAGAGCTTCATTTGTATGAAGTGCCACCTGATAAGGCTGATGGAAGATCCAGGGTTTGGAGATGCAGGTGGAAACTCTGGTTGAGGTTTGAAGGGGATTTGAGCAGATGGCTGGGGGGAAGGAGAGAGGAGGCTGAAGGGAAAAGTGAAGACTCGCAGATACAAGCCGGACTGGAGAACTCTGAGGGGAGACTGCTGGGTGAGGAAAGTGGCCCGTGGAAGCATGTGACTATGAGAACCAGGTGGAGGACAAGATCTGTGGATGAGGGGAAAGCAGTGGACATGTTATTCCTTGACTTTAGCAAAGCTTTTGATACAGTCTCCCACAGTATTCTTGCCAGCAAGTTAAAGAAGTATGGGCTGGATGAATGGACTATAAGGTGGCTAGAAAGCTGGCTAGATTGTCGGGCTCAACACGTGGTGATCAATGGCTCCATGTCTAGTTGGCAGCTGGTATCAAGCGGAGTGCCCCAGGGGTCGGTCCTGGGGCCGGTTTTGTTCAATCTCTTCATTAATGATCTGGAGGATGGCGTGGATTGCACCCTCAGCAAGTTTGAAGATGACACTAAATTAGGAGGAGTGGTACATACACTGGAGGGTAGGGGTAGGATACAGAGTGACCTAGACAAATTGGAGGATTGGGCCAAAAGAAATCTGATGAGCTTCAACAAGGACAAGTGCAGAGTCCTGCACTTGGGACAGAATAATGCCATGCATTGATACATACTAGGGACCGAATGGCTAGACAGCAGTTCTGCAGAAAAGCACCTAGGGGTTACAGTGAACAAGAAGCTGGATATGAGTCAACAGTGTGAACCTTGTTGCCAAGGCTAATGTCATTTGGGGCTGTATAAGCAGGGGCATTGCCAGCAGATCAAGGGACGTGAAAAAATTGGAAAGAGTCCAGTGGAGGGCAACAAAAATGATTAGGGGGCTGGAGCACGTGACTTATGAGGAGAGGCTGAGGGAACTGGGATTGTTTAGTCTGCAGAAGAGAAGAATGAGGGGGGATTTGATAGCTGCTTTCAACTACCTGAAAGGGGGTTCCAAAGAGGATGGATCTAGACTGTTCTCAGTGGTAGCAGATGACAGAACAAGGAGCAATGGTCTCAAGTTGCAGTGGGGGAGGTTTAGGTTGGATATTAGGAAAAACTATTTCACTAGGAGGATGGTGAAGCACTGGGGTTTGTCTACACTACAAGAGTAGTTCCATTCAACTTAAGTCGAATTTGTGGAATTGACCTTACAAAGTCGAATTTGTGTATCCACACTACGGACAGTAATTTGCCTTTGTGAGTCCACACTAACGGGGCAAGCGTCGACATTGGAAGCGGTGCACTGTGGGCAGCTATCCCACAGTTCCCGCAGTCCCCGCTGCCCATTGGAATTCTGGGTCGAGCCCCCAATGCCTGCTGGGGGAAAAAATGTGTCGAGGGTGGTCTTGGGTAACTGTCATAATTCAACTGTCACTCCTGCCCTTCCTCCCTGAAAGTGCCGGCGGGAAATCTGTTCGCGCACTTTTCTGGTCAGTGACAGCACGGACGCCACAGCACTGCGAGCATGGAGCTCGCTGCGATCATCGCTGCACTTATGGCCGTTGTCAACTCCTCGCACTGTATCGTCCACCTCTTCCACAGTCAGCTGCTGAGAAATCGGGTGAGGAGGCTCCGGCAGCGCGGTGAGGACAAGTCTCAGAGTGGCACAGACCTCTGAGAAAGCACGGGATCCCGCGCCGAGGACATCATGGTAGCAATGGGTCAAGTTCATGCTGTGGAACGGCGATTCTGGGCCCAGGAAACAAGCACGGACTGGTGGGATCGCATAGTGCTGCAGGTCTGGGATGAATCACAGTGGCTGCGAAACTTTTGCATGCGTAAGGGCACTTTCCTTGAACTGTGTGACTTGCTGTCCCCTGCCCTGAAGCGCAAGGACACCCGGATGCGAGCAGCCCTCACTGTGCAGAAGCGAGTGGCCATAGTCCTCTGGAAACTTGCAACACCAGACAGCTACTGGTCAGTAGTGAACCACTTTGGTGTGGGCAAATCTACCGTGGGGGTTGCTGTGATGCAAGTAGCCCACGCAATCGCTGAGCTACTGCTCTGAAAGCTAGTGACCCTGGGAAACGTCCAGGTCGTCATAGATGGCTTTGCCGCGATGGGATTCCCAAGCTGCAGTGGGGCTATAGATGGAACTCACATCCCTATCCTGGGACCGGCCCACCAGGCCAGCCAGTATATTAACTGAAAGGGCTACTTTTCAATGGTGCTGCAAGCACTGGTGGACCATAGGGGATGTCTGACCAACATCAACGTCGGATGGCCGGGCAAGGTTCATGACGTGCGTGTTTTTAGGAACTCTGGTCTGTTTAGATGCCTGCAGGAAGGTACTTTCTTCCCGGACCACAAAATAACTGTTGGGGATGTGCAGATGCCTACAGTGATCCTCGGGGACCCAGCCTACCCACTAATGCCCTGGCTCATGAAGCCCTATACAGGCACCATGGACAGTGACAAGGAACTCTTCAACTACCGGCTGAGCAAGTGCAGAATGGTGGTGGAGTGTGCTTTCGGAAGTCTCAAGGGGAGATGGAGGAGCTTACTGACTCGCTCGGATCTCAGCGAAACCAATATCCCCATTGTTATTGCAGCTTGCTGTGTGCTCCACAATCTCTGTGAGAGCAAGGGGGAGACCTTTATGGCGGGATGGGAGGTTAAGGCAAATCGCCTGGCTGCTGATTACGCTCAGCCAGACAGCCGTGCGATTAGAAGAGCCCAGCGGGAAGCGCTGTGCATCCGGGAGGCTTTGAAAGCTAGGTTCCTCGGTGAGCGGGGTAACCTCTGACTGTTACTTTTGTTTACAGAGAAACTGAACCTGCCCCTGTTTCTTTACCCAGTTACTGTTGACTCTCCTCTGCAGTTACATACCCCGTTCACCCCGTTTCCCCCCTTCCAACACACGTGTAAAAATAAAATCCATGTTTCATTGTTACTTAACAACGTTTTCTTTATTAATGACTGCATTAAAGGGTTGAAACTGGGACGCAGACTGTGCTGGGTAAGGTGTGTAGTGATGTAAAGACCACTTCTAAACTCGAGGAATGACAGGCTCCTGCTCCTAGAGCGGTCCGCAGTGCCGGACTGGTTGTTTCAACAGAGCCTGCCATCCCTCCTTTTCGGGACTCTGTGTGCGGGGGCTATGTGACCTTGCGACGGGGGAGGACGGTCACAGATTCCCCTGCTGCGTGGCTCTGTGGTCCAGGACAAGGACCGCTGCATAAGATCTGTAACCACCCTTCCTCGCTACCACGTCACATACCCCCCACCCACACAGAACATGGAAACCACCTCCCATACCGACCAGGGTACCTACTGACTGCACTGTGTGTGTGACCTGCTGCTGATCCTGCCCCTGTGTCTGTACCCTGGTAAAGGTGACTGTCCTATGCAATTACCAACCCCCTTCCCCCCACCCCCCCTTCAATCACAGTCTTCTGTACAAAAACATGATGGAAACACTAATTAACAGCAAAGTATTTTTAATAATCAACTAAACAGTTAGGGGATGAAACTGGGATTGGGGCTACGGTGAGTCAGGAAGGGAAGGACTTCTCAAAATTTAGGGAATGAGAGCTTTTGGGTAATTGAGCACTCTGCTGGAGTGGAGTGACAGTTTTCACGGCCCCTGGTGCCCCTCCTTCTTGTTATTTTGGGTGAGGGGGGTATGGGACTTTGTGGCGGGGGAGGGCGGTTGCAGATACACTGCAGGGGGGCTCTGTCCTCCTGCCTGCGGTCCTGCAGAACATCCACAAGGCACCGGAGCGTGTCCATTTGCTCCCTCATTAGTCCAAGCAGCGTTTGAGTCGCCTGCTTGTCTTCCTCACGCCACCTCTCCTCCCGTTCGCTGTGTGAGCGCTGGTACTGAGAGAGGGTCTCCCTCCACTGGCTCTGCTGGGCTGCCTCGTCTCGGGAGCAGCCCATAAGTTCAGCGAACATCTCATCCCGTGTCTTTTTCTTTCGCCGCCTAATCTGTGCCAGCCTCTGTGAGGGGGATGCTGGGGCAGGTCTGGAGACAGTCGAAGCTGTGTGATGGGAAAAAGGGAGTGAATTCCTTGCAAAGATACATTTTTGTGAACAATGAACACAGTCTAGTCTGTGTCTGTGAACAAGACCGTACACAGCACCTATCTCATGTGCACTCCTGCTGCAGGCAATCCGGAAAGCATAAACTCGGCCCCTGTTCCACCCCCTCGCTGTCTCCCCCGACCCTTGGAATTCTGGTTTGAGATCCCAGTGCCTGATGGGGCAAAAATCATTGTCGCGGGTGGTTCTGGGTAAGTGTCATCAGTCATTTCTTCCTCCGGGAAAGCAACGGCAGACAATCATTTTGTGCCCTTTTCCCTGGATTACCCTGGCAGACGCCATAGCGTGGCAACCATGGAGCCTGTTTTGCCTTTTGTCACTGTCACCGTATGTGTACTAGATGCCGCGGACAGAGGCGACTCAGCAGCGCTACACAGTAGCATTCATTTGCTTTTGCATGAGAGCAGAGATGGTTATCAGCCGTTCTGTACCGTCTACCATGCCATTGTAAATTGGCAATGAGATGACGGTTACCAGTCCTACTGCACTATACCTTCTGCTGCTGTCATAGGTGCCCCTGGCCGAGATCAGCCGGGGGCGCAAAAGACAAAACTGGGAATGACTCCCCAAGTCAATCCCTCCTTTATGGTATCTAAAAATAGAATCAGTCCTGCCTAGAATATGGGGCAAGTGTACTAGAGATCCAGTGTATCAGAGAACTAGAGAGCACAGCCACTCTGTGTCAGATCCTGCAGGAATGATGCCATTCACAGGGGGTGCTCCTGCAACAACCCCACCTGTTGCTTCCCTTCTCCCCCAGCCTTCCTGGGCTACCATTGCAGTGTCCCCCCATTTGTGTGCTGAAGTAATAAAGAATGCAGGAATAAGAAACAGTGACTTGTTAGTGAAATGAAATGAGGAGAAGGCAGCCTCCAGCTGCTATGATAGTCCAGACAGGACATCAAGCAGGGTGGGGGAGAGGAGCCCAGCATCCTGCTGCTATGATAGTCCAGGCAGTACAGAATCTTTTCTTTACACATGAAGGGCGGGGGCTGATGGAGCTCAGCCCCCTGTTGCTATGATGAAGACGGTTACCAGCCGTTCTGTACCATCTACTGAGAAGCAGTAGTACTCATGGGCTGATGATGAGGACGGATAGCAGTCCTATTGCACTACACCATCTGCCGCAAGGCTGATGATGACGACAGATATCAGCCATATTGCACCATCAGCCACCAAGGAGGGGGGGCGAGGATGCTATAGTACAGTGCCACAGCATCGCGTCTACCAGCAGCATTCAGTAGACATAGGGTGACATTTAAAAGAGTCAAGAGACGATTTTTTTCCCTTTTCCTTCTGGGGGTGGGGGTACATTGACGAACTATGCTCTGAACCACCGTGGACAATGTGTTTGACCCTACAGGTATTGGGAGCTCAGCCAAGAATGCAAATGCTTTTCAGAGACTGCAGGAACTGTGGGATAGCTTGCGTCCTCAGTCCCCCCTCCCTCCCTCCATGAGCGTCCATTTGATTCTTTGGCTTTCCGTTACGCTTGTCACGCAGCAGCGTGCTGAGTCTCTGCTATGGCATCTGTCTGGAGATTTTTTAAAAATACTTTGGACCAGGCCTAACATTACACTAATTCATAGAATCATAGAATCATAGAACTTAAGATCAGAAGGGACCATTATGATCATCTAGTCTGACCTCCCGCAAGATGCAGGCCACAAAAGCTGACCCACCCACTCCTGAAATAATTCTCTCCCTTGACTCAGCTGTTGAAGTCCCAAAATCCTGATTTAAAGACTTCAAGTAGCAGATAATCCTCCAGCAAGTGACCCCTGCCCCATGCTGCGGAGGAAGGCGAAAAACCTCCAGGGCCACTGCCAATCTACCCTGGAGGAAAATTCCTTCCCGACCCCAAATATGGCGATCAGCTGAACCCCAAGCATGCGGGCAAGACTCTCCAGCCAGACACTCAGGAAAAAGACTTTCAATATCCCAACATTGACCCTCAGTACTAATTACCAGTGGTCACACGTTATTGACCTATTGACTAAATCACGTTCTCCTATCAAACCATTCCCTCCATAAACTTATCAAGCTTAATCTTAAAACCAGAGAGGTCCTTCGCCCCCACTGTTTCCCTCGGTAGGCTGTTCCAGAATTTCACTCCCCTGATGGTTAGAAACCTTCGTCTAATTTCAAGCCTAAACTTCCCGACTGCCAATTTATATCCATTTGTTCTCGTGTCCACATTAGTACTGAGCTGAAATAATTCCTCTCCCTCCCTGGTATTTATCCCTCTGATATATTTAAAGAGAGCAATCATATCTCCTCTCAACCTTCTTTTGGTTAAGGAAAACAAACTGAGCTCCTCAAGTCTCCTTTCATACGACAGGCTTTCCATTCCTTGGATCATTCTAGTGGCCCTTCTTTGTACCCGTTCCAGTTTGAATTCATCCTTCTTAAACATGGGAGACCAAAACTGCACACAATACTCCAAATGAGGTCTCACCAACACCTTATATAACGGGACTAGCACCTCCTTATCTCTACTAGAAATACCTCGCCTAATGCATCCCAAGACCACATTAGCTTTTTTAGCGGCCACATCACATTGCCAACTCATAGTCATCCTGCGATCAACCAGGACTCCGAGGTCCTTCTCCTCTTCCGTTACTTCCAACTGGTGCGTCCCCAGCTTATAACTAAAATTCCTGTTAGTCATCCCTAAATGCATAACTTTACACTTCTCACTATTGAATTTCATCCTATTACTAATACTCCAGTTTACAAGGTCATCCAAATCTCCCTGGAGGATATCCCGATCCTTCTCCGAATTGGCAATACCTCCCAACTTCATGTCATCCGCAAACTTTATCAGCCCACTCCTACTTTTGGTTCCAAGGTCAGTGATAAATAGATTGAATAAGATCGGACCCAAAACCGAACCTTGAGGAACTCCACTGGTAACCTCCCTCCAACCCGACAGATCACCTTTCAATATGACCCGCTGCAGTCTCCCCTTTAACCAGTTCCTTATCCACCTCTGGATTTTCATTTCGATCCCCATCTTTTCCAATTTAACCAGTAATTCTTCATGCAGTACCATATCAAATGCCTTACTGAAATCAAGATATATTAGATCCACCGCATTTCCCTTGTCTAAAAAATCTGTTACTTTCTCAAAGAAGGAGATCAGGTTGGTTTGGCACGATCTACCTTTCGTAAAACCATGTTGTAATTTGTCCCAATTGCCATTGACCTCAAGGTCCGTAACTACTCTCTCCTTTAATATTTTTTCCATGACTTTACATACTGCAGACGTTAAACTAACAGGCCTGTAGTTACCCGGGTCACTTTTTTTCTCCCTTCTTGAAAATAGGAACTATATTAGCTAATCTCCAGTCAGATGGTACAACCCCCGAGTTTAGAGATTCATTAAAAATTATCGCTAACAGGCTTGCAATTTCACTCGCCAATTCCTTTAATATTCTAGGATGAAGATTATCCGGGCCGCCTGATTTACTACCGTTAAACTGTTCAAGTTTGGCTTCTACCTCGGATACTGTAATTTCCAACCTCGCACCTTCATTCCCATCAGTCACTCTGCCACTATTCCTAAGCCCTTCATTAGCCTCATTAAAGACCAAGGCAAAATATTTGTTTAGATACTGTGCCATGCCTAGATTATCCTTAATCTCCACTCCGTTTACAGTTTTAAGCGGTCCCACTTCTTCTTTCTTGCTTTCTTCCTATTTATATGGCTAAAAAACCTTTTACTATTGGTTTTAATTCCCTTCGCAAGGTCCATCTCTACCCGTCTTTTGGCCTTTCTCACTGCATCCCTACACCCTCTGACCTCAATAAGGTAGGTTTCTTTGCTGATCCCTCCCATCTTCCACTCCTTGTACGCTTTCTGTTTTTTCTTAATCACCCCTCTGAGACGCTTGCTCATCCAGCTCGGTCTAAGGGCTTGTCTACACTACAGGACTATTTCGAATCTACTTAAGTCGAATTTGTGGATTCGACCTTAATAAGTCGAATTTGTGTATCCATACTAAATACACAAATTCGAACTTCTGAGTCCACATTCACGGGGCCAGCTTCGACTTTGGAAGCGGTGCACTGTGGGAAGCTATCCCACAGTTCCCGCACTCCCCGCTGCCCATTGGAATTGTGGGATTTCCCCCCAATGCATGCTGGGGGGAAAAATGTGTCGTCATTGAACCGTCAATCCCGCCCTCCCTCTCTTCCTTGAAAGCGCCGGCGGGAAATCTGTTCGCGCCCTTCTCTGGTCGGTTACAGCGCGGACGCCACAGCACTGCGAGCATGGAGCCCGCTGCGATCATCGCTGCACTTATGGCCGTTGTCAACTCCTCGCACGTTATCGTCCACCTCTTCCACAGTCAGATGCTGAGAAACCGGGCGAGGAGGCTCCGGCAGCACGGTGAGGAGAGTGGCGCAGACCTCTCAGAAAGCAGGGTACGCCGGGCAGTGGAGATCATGGTGGCAATGGGTCAAGTTCATGGTGTGGAACGGCGATTCTGGGCCCGGGAAACAAGCACAGACTGGTGGGACCGCATAGTGCTGCAGGTCTGGGATGACACAGAGTGGCTGCGAAACTTCAGGATGCGTAAGGACACTTTCCTTGAACTGTGTGACTTGCTGTCCCCTGCCCTGAAGCGCCAGGACACAAGGATGCGAGCAGCCCTGACTGTGCAGAAGCGAGTGGCCATAGCCCTCTGGAAACTTGCCACGCCAGACAGCTACCGGTCAGTAGCGAACCACTTTGGCGTGGGCAAATCTACCGTGGGGATTGCTGTCATTCAAGTAGCCCACGCAATCGTTGAGCAACTGCTCTCAAAGGTAGTGACTGTCGGAAATGTCCAGGTCATCATAGATGGCTTCGCGCGATGGGATTCCCAAACTGCGGTGGGGCTATAGATGGGACTCACATCCCTATCCTGGCACCAGCCCACCAGGCCAGCAAGTACATTAACCGAAAGGGCTACTTTTCAATGGTGCTGCAAGCTGTGGTGGACCATAGGGACGTTTTACCAACTTCAACTTCGGTTGGGCTGTGAAGGTTCATGAGGCTGGTGGGTTCAGGTACGCTGGTCTTTTTAGACGCCTCGTGGTTGGCACTTTGTTCCAGGTCCTGAAACTAGCGGTTGGGTATGTGCAGATGCCTACAGTGATCCTCGGGACCCGGCCTACCCGCTAATGCCCTGGCTCATGAAGCCCTATACAGGCGCCTTGGACACTGAAAAGGAACTCTTCAACTACCGGCTGAGCAAGTGCAGAATGGTGGTGGAGTGTGCTTTCGGACGCCTCAAGGGAGATGGCGGACCTTACTGACTCGCTCGGACATCAGCGAAAAGAATATCCCCGTAGTTATTGCTGCTTGCTGTGTGCTCCACAATCTCTGTGAGAGCAAGGGCGAGACCTTGTTGGCCGCTTGGGAGGGTGAGGCAAATCGCCTGGCTGCTGTTTATGATCAGCCAGACACCCGTGCTGAGAGAATATCCCAGCGGGAAGCGATATGCATCAGGAGGCTTTGAAAGCGAGTTTCTCGCAGAGCAGGGTAACCTGTGACTGTCCACTTGATTTTAAGAGAGCCTGATCATAAACCAAGTTTTCCCCACTTCCCAAGGACGTTTTAAAACTAAGGACATGTTTTAGTAATTAATAATAAATCTTTCGTTGACTTTGCATTTCTGTTTCTTCGTTGAAACATGGAAGCATTCTGTGCTGGTTAAGGTGTGCACTGATGGGTGGGTTTGCAGGAAGGCGAGGGGTGCCGTCCTTGGATAGGGGTTACCATGACGGCTGTGGGTTTGGGCGTTGGAAGGTGAGGGGTGTGGGGAAGGGTGAGTATCTGCCCCTGGATGAGGTCTCTTTGGGGCTCGGGGCACCGGGAGGATCGTGACTACGGTCCAAATGCATGTGAAGGGAAGCCTGCCTTTACATTCGGGATGTCAGGCACCAGGACCCTACACATCAAGGAAAGACCCGGGCAGCATACACCACACAGACTGTCCCTGGTGCCTAGTGACTGCAGTCTGTGTGTGCCCTGCAGTTGACCCTGCCCCCAAGTCTGTACCCTGGTAATGTGGGCTATGCACTGTAATTAAAAATCCCCCCCCCCCCACAAAGTCTTCTGACACGAGAAACGGGATGGAAACAGACAGAAAAAGCACACCGCTTTTAATAATGTTATACACAGTGGGGGGTTGAAACTTGGATTTGGGACTGGGTGATCCTGTAAGGGAAGAACTTCTACAAATTTACAGCGAGAGGTGTCTTGTACATTAGCGCCTGCTGCGGTGCTGTGACAGTTCTCACGGCCCCTACCGCCCCTCCTTCTTGTCACTTTGGGTGAGGGGGGGACAGGACTTCTTGGCGTTGGAGGGCGGTTGCAGATGCACTGCAGGGGGGCTCTCTCCTCCTGCCTGTGGTCTTGCAGAACATCTACAAGGCGCCGGAGCGTGTCCGCTTGCTCCTCATTAGACCAAGCAGCGCTTGAGTCGCCTGCTGGTCTTGCTGCCGCCACCTAGCCTCCCGGTCCTGGTGTGTGCGATGCTGCTGACACAGGCTCGCCCTCGACTGACTCTGCTCTGCCGCCTCCGCTCCGTAGCGGGCCATCAGTTCCTGGAACATGTCGTCCCTTGTCTTTTCTTTCGGCGTCTAATCTGAGCCAGCCTCTGCGAGGGGATGGCGGGCAGTCCGTGAAGGAGCCAAGCTGTGTGATGCGAAAAAGTAGGTGATTTCCTTGAACAAATACATGTTTGCCAACAGTAAACACAGTCTAGTCATTTTCAGTTAAGAAGACCAAACAGGGAACCAAGTCTCAGGAGATCTCGGAACTAGTCCGAGATTTCGGAATACGCTCTCATTGGCGGCGCGATTGCACTGGATAGCGCAAGCGAGGAGAGACAGCTGCATCCCTCTTGCACAAAGTCCTGGTAAGCCTTACAGTACAGACTGCTTATCAGATAGTGCTTAGCTGTGCTCTCCTGCTGGAGGCAATGTGCAAAGCAGAAAAGATGAGCGTTATGCGGCATCTCCCGCCAGTGACCGCGAAAGACCCCTGTATGCTTTTCCTCTGAGGCCTGCAACACGTGGCTGTTAAGCGAGGGTCATTCTTATGCAAAGTAAAACTCTGTTAAGCGAGGGTCATTCTTATGCAAAGTAAAACTCTGTTAAGCGAGGGTCATTCTTATGCAAAGTAAAAGTCTACCATGCACAATAGTAACAGTACACTAATTCCACTAATTAGATGCAGCACTTCCACAACGACATCACCCTGAGGCGTGTCAGGCGCACACAGAGAGAGCGGATGTTAATAGAAGCCCTGCACAGACCAGGACCCTACGCTGCCATGCTCGTAGAGGCGATGGTCCCCCTGTACCTGAGGATGGCATGGCGCGGAAGAGTGTGCTTCAACGGAGCACCCAATAAAGCACCTCTCCCAAGAAACCTCTTGCTGAGGCTTTTCCAGCTGCTCTCTGAGAGCTTTTTTGAAATATCCCCAGAGGACTATTGCTCCATTGCTGTTTGTGTAGACCTGCTGTTTGTTTAGTTTCATATTTAAAAATGTTTATATAGTATTTCTATTTTTTATATAAATCCCTGTTTCTTAAAAAAATAAATGTTTCCCTGTTTGTAGCACTTACCGCCTGATCCTTCCCCTGATTCCGAGTCCTGGTTAACGGGCGGGGACGGTTGGTAGGGGATCTCTGTGAGGGTGATGAAGAGATCCTGGCTGTCAGGGAAAGCGGGAGTGGGTTCGATGTCGCCTGCACCGTCCTCTAAAGACCCTTCCTCATCTTCCCCATCGGCGAACAGGGAGGGGGAACTGTCCCGGTACACTATTCCGTCCTCGGAGTCCACCGTCACTGGTGGGGCACTGGTGGCAGACCCACCTAGAATGGCATGCAGTGCCTCGTAGAAGCGGCATGTCTGGGGCTGGGCCCGAGCGTCCGTTTGCATCTCTGACTTTTTGATACCCTTGTCTTAGGTCCTTCACTTTCACGCGGCTCTGCATCGCATCCCGGCTGTATCCTTTGTCTTTCATGGCTTTAGAGAACTTCTCGAAGGTCTTCGCTCGCTTGTTGGAGCGCAGCCCGAGAGCACAGACTCTCGCCCCACACAGCGATCAGATCCTGGACTTCCCGGTCACCCATGCTGGGGACCTCTTTCTATTCTGGGATTGCCCGGACTCCTCTGCTGGAGAGCTCTGCATCGTTGCAGGTGCTGCGGAGCTCGCCCGATGTGCAACCAGAACGTCAGATTCAAACCGCCCAGACAGGAAAATGAATTCAAATTTTCGCGGGTCATTTCCTGTGTGGCTGGCCAGAGAATCCAAGCTCGGAATGCTGTCCAGAGCGTCAACAGAGTGGTGAACTGTGGGATAGCTCCCGGAGCTGCTAAGTTCGATTAGCATCCACACCAAGCCTAATTCGAGCTAGCAAGTGCGAATTTAGCGTTACTCCACCTGCCGGGGTGGAGTACCAAATTCGAACTAAAGAGCCCTCTAGTTCGAATTAAATGGCTTCCTGGTGTGGACGGTTGAGCGGTTAGTTCGAATTAACGCTGATAAATTCGAATTAAAGTCCTAGTGTAGACCAGGCCCAAAACTGCTACCTAAGGACCGTTTTCCCTTTCTCGGGATACAGGCCTCTGACAGCTCCTGCAACTTCAACCTGAAATAATCCCAGGCGTCTTCCACCTTTAGATCCCTAAATATGTTAGTCCAATCCACTTCCCTAACTAGTCGCCTTAATTTAGTAAAGTTAGCCCTTTTGAAATCGTAAACCTTAGTCTCAGATGCAATTTTGTTTATCCTTCCATTTATTTTGAAACGAATTAGCTCATGATCACTCGAGACAAGGTTGTCCCCTACAACCATTTCCTCAACAAGGTCCTCACTACTCACCAAAACCAAATCTAAAATGGCATCCCCCCTCGTCGGTTCAGCTACTACTTGATGAAGGAATTCATTAGCTATCACGTCTAGGAAAAGCTGAGCCCTATTATTATTACTAGTATTTGTTCCCCAATCTATATCTGGGAAGTTAAAGTCTCCCATCATCATACAGTTCCTATTAGTATTTACCTCCTTAAAAACATTAAAGAGCTCTCTATCCATATCCAGGCTAGATCCCGGCGGTCTATAGCACACCCCAATCACTATCCCAGGGGAGGCTCTAGTAGTTTTCTTCCCTAATGTGACCATTGCCCAAACAGACTCCGTATTATCCATTCCATTACTAGTTATTTCATTACAGTTCACCTCATTATTGACATACAATGCTACTCCCCCACCTTTACCTTTGTTTCGGTCTTTCCTAAACAGCACATACCCTTCCATACCTGTACTCCAGTCATGACTAGCGTTCCACCATGTTTCGGTTATTCCTACGATATCCGGTTTCAATTCTCAGACCAGGAGCTCCAATTCCTCCATTTTGTTACCTAGGCTTCTCGCATTGGTGAACAAACATCCTAATTTTTGCTGTTTGGCTTCTCTCACCTTTGTTACCCAGTTTGGTAGGGACACTACCACCAGTATGACCTATTGGTCTAGTATCCATCCCCCCCCCCATCTTCCTGTTGTCCAAACCCCTCCCTCTGGCTATATCCGTTCTTATCCTGCTGTCCTCCCTCTCAATGTTTAAATTTGGCGTGGAGAGTGCCTGGACATCTCCCAACCGTCTCCCCTCGATTCCTAGTTTAAAGCTCTTTTGATCAGATGAGCCAGCCTCCCTCCTAGAAGTCTATTTCCTTCCCTACTCAGGTGGAGCCCATCCCGTGAGAAGAGTTCTCTGTCTCCGAAAGCCTCCCAGTGCCCATACATCCCAAAGCCCTCTTTATAGCACCACTCCCTGAGCCAACTATTTATCATCACAATCCTGTCACCCCTTTGTCGCCCTTCCCTAGGGACAGGATAATCCCACTGAAGATCACCTGAGCCTCAATTTCCTTGAGTGTCTTACCCAGCCTGGCATAGTCTCCCTTGATCCTCTCTAGCGAGAATCTAGCCGTGTCATTCGTTCCTACATGAAGGATGATCAATGGGTTCTTACCTGCTCCTTTTAGGATCCTTTTCAACTGCAGGTCCACATCCCGTATTTTAGCGCCCGGTAGACAGCACACCCTTCTGTTCTCCGGATCGGCCCTGGTCACAGGCCTGTCCAACCTTCTCAGTATGGAATCCCCAATCACGTAGACCTGCCTTTGCCTGGTGACAGTGCGGTCTGCTAACCTATCCCCCATTCCCCCTGATTGCAAGCTCCTTCCATTCCTATCCTCCCTTGTAGTCCCCCTTAAGCCATCCTGCATCCTCCCGGGGCCCAAAGTCGGTGCTGTCACCATCAACTCCTCCCCTCTTTCTATCAGACTAGCCGCTATTCTCTTCTTCCTTGGTCTCCCACCGTCAGCTACCACCTGCTGTACCCCTTCCTCATTCTCCAAACCTTCAAACCTGTTCCTTAGCTCTATTTCTCCCTCACTGGCTCTCCTTTTCCTCGGCCTGCTTCTCACGGTCACATGCTTCCACTGCCCATGTTCCCCATCCAGCATTCCCCCCTCACAGGCCTTAGCCCCTGCTTCCCCCTGAGCATTCCCCTTCAGCCACAGCTTGCCTTTGCTCCATCAGCTGCTCAAACCCCCTTCTAATCTCTACCAGGGTTTCTACCTGCATCTCTAGACCTACGATCTTTTCTTCCAGCAGCTCTATTAGGTGGCACTTCATGCATACATACCTCTGTTCCGGTGCCCCCACTAGGACCATGTACATTCCGCAGCTGCTGCATGCAATCATCCTCGTTGTATCCTCTGCTGCTTGGCTCATGGCTGCTGTTGTCTCTGCCTCTATCAGCCTTCTCACCTGGGGAACACAGCACTGCACCCCCTGCCCCTTCCGACTCCCCCTGTAAACTAACTCCCACTCAAACTCCCCTGTTAGCAGCCCTGTTCGCCGGCTCCTGTGCCGCTGCCTGGCTGGGCGGCCGCTTTTATAGGCCCCCTCCTCAGCCTAGCTCCGCCCCCTACTCAGGGCTCGGCTGCCCGCTCAGCAGTCTGCCCCTACGGATAGATAAGTGGGGTTAAATCAGTTCTCAGCCTGAGTCCTTTGCTCTTAATCCTGAGGATATTGTCCCACCATGGGGCCATTTCCCGCATCTCTTTCCTAGGGAAGAACAATTTTCCTTGCCCAGACACAGGAACAGCAAGATCCTTCTCTGTCCCTTGTGCAAAGCAGGGGGCCAAATTCCATGGAAACAATGGACAAGCAGGGGGCCCTGGGCACATCCAGCCCTGGACATGAGATGTTCCCTCCCCTCTTTCTTTATGCCCCTGTTGTTATTTCATGGATTGTCTGGGATGGGGAAAAAGCTGAGTTCACTCCAGGAGGAGGGGGAAAGAACCCTGAAAGTCTCAGGACCCAACTCCTGCTACCAGGATCACTGAGGTGCTGGGAATCGGACTGTGTAAATTGTCAAGGTGGGGAATGAATAACAATTTACAACAAGATCCACCTCATTAATCACTGACACAGGCTAATCCTGCTGCAGATAGAAGGGAAACTGGGAGTGATTCTTTGCTGTGCAGCCATGGAAACAGTGACCCAATTGCACCGCAGTGAACGTGCTGGGGAAAGCTGGACTTTACAGGCAGGTGGAAAGAGCAGATCCTAGAAACACCTGGAGCTTCCCACACCACTGCTACCACCAGGGTCAGGTGTTGAGCGACTCACAGCGCCCCTCCCCTCCCATTATCTTCCAGCAGGGGGTGGCAGCACCCCCCACCCAAAGCAGGGGAGAGGGCTGAGTGTATCTCTGCACCCTGAGTCCAGGGCATCCACTCTCTCTGCCCCACACATCGAATCTGGCCCTGCTGAAAAGTGACCCCCAAGAACCAGCAGCCTCCAGGATAGCAGATTTGGCCTCAGGGCAGGGAATGTCCCCCTCATGCTGCTCTTAGGCCACTGGATACTCTGGAAACAGGAGGGCTCTGAGTGTAACCTATAGCCTACATAATCCGTCTGGGGATGTAGCTCAGTGGTAGAGCACATGCTTTGCATGTATGTGGTCCTGGGTTCAATTCCCAGCATATCTAGGTTCCTTTCACCCTGCTGCTTTGCTCATGCCCAGAGGGATGTAACCCTGCAGGAGTTTCAATCCTGCTCAGTGAGGGGCAAGTGCCAATTGCATGTAAGGTCTGGGTGGGCTTTCTGCTCCTAAGACTCCTCTGTACATTTAAGATTCCCACCAGTTGTGCTGCTTGGGACAAGAGTAGATGAAAAGGGAGAATCCTCCCCAACTGGAGGGAAAGGTCCCATATGCAAAGACTAGACTTATTTTTTGTCTGGGCCCAATCTTTTCACCTGGTACAGCCCTTGTTCCAGCTCACATGGTAGCTAGGGGGTGTCTCATGACTGCAGCCATGTTTGTTCAGTTCCACCCCCTTATACAGCTTTGGCACAAGGCAGGAATTTTTTGTCTCTCTCCTGAGGAAGAGCCCCAGGTTTAAGGTGGATTCCTGTACCAGGTGACATGGTCACATGTCCTGTGAGACCCCCCCCCCCAAGCCTTCATTCTTCCTGGCCTGACTCACAGATGGTGCAGGACAGAGCCATCTCCAGTCAGTTGTCCTGGTTAATGGGAGCATTCAAGAGTCCAAACCACTACTAATGGCCCACACTTTGCATCATTACAACAGGACCTCAGAGTTATAGTTCATATTTCTTGTTTCAGATCCAAGAATGATCGGTTCATACAAATAGGATGAACACACACAGTAGATTATAAGCTTTGTAATGATACCTTACAAGAGACCTTTTGCATGAAGCATAGTCCAGTCACTTTATATTCACACTCATTAGCATATTTTCATAAAATCACACGGAGTGCAACGTCACAGCAGGGAAAGGGTTTTACTGCGGCACCTGGAAGCAGTCAAGTTTCATGTTCTGGTTGTGGTATGAGTTCCTCCAGCTTTCTCGTAAGCACACATGTACCTTAGCGGGTGCTCTTGTAGGGATATTAAAGAAGGTTTACATTATATGAGGAATGATTTATTGATTTATGGTTTTATTATTAACTAATACTTTATAACTTAAGGTTTATGTTAGAAGTAAGTTTGTAAGGATTTATTGTCAGAAATATCTATGTAAGGTTTATGTTAAAAGTAGATTTGTAAGGATTCATTGTTGTAAGGATTTATTGTTAGAAATATCTATGTCTGTACAAGCCCGCTCAAGGAGATACTTTGTAAACGTCAATTAACTCCAAGCGCCTGTGTTAAAATGAAACTTTGAAGTCGCTACTTTGCTTTGTAACTAGTTAATTGACGTCAATTGACTCTAAGTGCCGGTTTTCTAAGTGAAAGTTTGTAACTGATACTTTGTTTTAAAAATGGCCGCTGTGAGCTGCTGATTGGGTAATTGACTCAGCACCTTGTTAACTCACCGCGCAAGCTGTCAATTGCCTCTAATTGGCCAATTGACTTTGTTAACTCAGCGCGCAAGCCGTCAATTACCCCTATGCCTCAGGCAAAACTATGTAACATACAAATAGAGACCCCCACCTCTGTTAAAGTCATTTTTACCTCGCTTTATGTTTTTAATTGTTAAAAGACAAGGAGTCTCACACCCCAAAAGGATAAAGAAACTGTAAAATAAATGTAGTTAAGATAAAAAGTATATGTGAATGAGTGTCTAGTTTAAATGTTGAATGTTTAAATGTTGAATGAGTGTCTCGGGAGTTACCAAGCCTGAAAGAGTCAGTGTCGGCCGAAGAAGGTGTCAAGTGGAATCAACCAGATGACCCCCGGAGGGCGAACTGGAATCCACCCCGGCACCTCAAAGGAAACAAAGGACAGAATGGAACCAGCTATCTGCTGATTGATCTGGCAAAAGCAGAATAAAGACCTAACATAGGGAAAAATCCCTATAAAACTGAACCCTGGAGAATAAGGACTTTGAGTCAATGGTTCTGCTGCCAGCTTCTAGGAACATCAGGTGCACCTGACACAGACTCGGCTCCACTCTTGTGTACAGGATACCTGGCCAGTATTCTGTCACAAGCAACTTTAGGCTGGTAACTATAATATCTACGCAGAACTTGTATGAATGATTGTGTGAATGGATATACAGATATACATATATATAAGTAATCATAGGAATAAGTAGCCAAACAATGTTGTTTGCTGTTATATTCTATTTTATTATGATATATACAATAAATGTGACAAATGTCTTTTCCCCTTTAATAAGGTCCTGCTAGTTTTTATTGGTATAACACTCTCGATACAGGAATGGCCCCGACACGGTAAAGTGATGGGGATTGCATTTTCCTTTTTTATTTCTGTATTTCCAATGACATTTCTGTTTGTGATTTCGTTTTGCTTCGTATATCTGTGTTTTCTCCTGGATTTGATAGCTAACTTAAAAAAGAATAAGGCCTCAGGGCGCCGGATGGCTTTTGGCCAGGGCAAGACGCTGCAGCACCGGGGACCTAGGCTGGGGAGCTGGGGAGAAGCTTCCTAGTCCCTGCAGCTGGGTGTGTCCCTGCCTGTGCAAAGGTTTGTGTGAGTGCAGCCACCAACCTTTCTGAAACTACAAGACATTCCCAAATGTGGAGGTGGCCACAGGGGGCCAGAAGCGCTGAGCCTGGGCACCCAGAGATGTGGCTGAAGCAGAAGCTGCCAAGGCCAAAGCCCTGAGCCCAATGACAGGCTGATGCAGTGCACTTGCTTCTGCACTGCCTCTGGAGGTGCATCTGATATCCCCACAGAGAGCAGCCATACAGGGGAAGTCCTGTCCCAAATCCAGAAGACCGACAGCTAGGAGGCCCCTAATGGGGTGCTCTTGCCTGGGGCACCCTCCCATGGTCTCATGGGCTCATAGACTCATAGACTCGAAGGCCAGAAGAGACCATAATGATAATCTAGTCCCACCTCCTTCACAATGCAGGCCACACAATCTCACCCATCCACTTCTAGATCAAACCCCTAACCTATGTCTGACTTACTGAACTCCTCAAATTGTGCTTTGAAGACCTCAAGCTGCAGAGAATCCTCCAGCAAGTTACCAGTGCCCCATGCTGCAGAGGAAGGCGAGAAACCTCCAGGGCCTCTGCCAATCTGCCCTGGAGGAAAATTCCTTCCCGACCCCAAAGATGCTGATCACTTAAACCCTGAGCATGTGGGCAAGACTCACCAGCCAGCACCCACGAGAGAATTCTCTGCAGGAACTCACATCCCATCCCATCTAACATCCCAGCCAGACCACTGGGCATACTTACCTGCTGATCATCAAAGATCAATTGCCAGATTAATTGCCAAAATTAGCCTATCCCATCATACCATCCCCTCCATAAACGTATTAGGCTTAGTCTTGAAGCCAGATATGTCTTTTGTCCCCACTACTCCCCTTGGAAGGCAAGTCTAAACTCCCTAGTGTCCACTTGATAGCCACTGGTTCTTCTTCTTCTGCACGGCATCGCTCGTGGAGAACAAGGACCTGCAAATCTACAGTCGTAGTCTATCTTTGTTTCAAGAACGAAAACAAAGAGGACCGGAATGGATTTCAGCTGATGGACAGCTTTGCTCAGTGTTTGTACATTTTAACAGGAAAATGTTGAATGATGAAATTCATTTCACGTCCCCGTTCAGCGGAACTCCTGAACATACAGGAGATGGATATGAAAATATAGATCAATTAAAAAAGAGGACATGTAAGAGAGCAGCTGGACTTGAACCAGAAACCTCTTGATCCTCCATCAAATGCACCACCACTGAGTTCCCTGAGGCAGCTGAGTGTTGGAGCCAGGGATCTTGAAGAGTATGAAGGGGACACTTATTTCAAAGAGCTTCTCTTCCATTCCCAGACATGAGTGGTTTTAAAATGGAGTTTCATTACATTTTCTATGTGCATGTAAACACCACAGCTTGCACAATCCCCACAACTGCTCAGTCTCACCAGAGCACAATAACTTTGGAGGCCCCACGCCCAGCTACCCAGCTCTGCGGCCTTTAACCTCTTCAGCAGTTCTCCAATGTCTTAAAGCCACAGGGCACAGCATGTCATTTGACCCCATTAATCCTAAATCAATTTGGATGAAAAATCTTTGCAAAAATAGTTTGTTTTCCAAACCAAAAGCATCTCCCGTTTGTGGCGTCCCCTTAAACTGTCTCTTCGCACACAAAGAGGAGACACTTTAATTTAGAAACGAGATAAGATGCTTCAGTCAGGTTAAGCAGTTGCTCCCCTTCATGATTTGAAAGATCATAAAATGCCAGTCAAATTGACTCTTTCAGCCCTTACACAGCAGACCCCACTGACGGCAACTAACCGGGGCCAGGTGGGGCCAGGTCACCTTATCAAACCTTCCCATACCCGGGGGAACGGGAAAGTGCCAGGCTGCAGCGCCACCTAGCGGCCACAGGACAAATCGCCGGCTGCTGCACCTGTGGGCACTGGTGGTTCAGTTAATATTGAAAGCTGCCTAATGCAAGGTTGGCAAAACGGGGGTCTGCTGCACTACATCATCATCTGCAATGACTCAACCCGATAGGACACCTCCTGTGTTACGCTGCTACTAGTGACCCTCTCAAACAGGTCCCCACAGCTCCCCAGCCTCCCCCCACCAGGAGGCAGCTAGGAGAGGCTTGTTACATTGCTCTACAGACAAAATGCTTCTGAAATAAATGGAGTCCAACTTTACTAATTCTGGGTCACACAGAATGAAAATGATGCTTAAAATTTTCGATTGGCTCTAGTTTTCAAGATATGCTATTGGGTCAGTATTTATGACCCTTGACTTGGGAATGGCGGAGAAGTGAGTTATAAAGGGACGGGATCTCAATTTAACCAGTAATGACTAAAATCCATCTTTGACTGGATCTATGAATAAATCTATGAATGGGTTTGGACAGTACTTGCTTTTTAGGCAAAACAATGAAGGATGCAATCTGAAGCTGGTATTGCCTCATACATTATATGAATTGCATCATGTTATTCCTAGAAGTCATGGATGATGCAATCATAATGAAGCTGAACCAATTGCCCTATATCAGCTCTAGAAATCATACAGTGTCGTGCTCTCTTATTTGTCAGTGTTTGATTTTGCAAAGGGACCCATTTCTCTTTAGCCAAAGTGAGCAGAGATGCCTCATACTTGTGTGAACAGTGCAGATAACTTCTGCTATGTTTGTGGTGAAGTGACTTTTGCATCACAAAAGTGCAGTAGAACCACTATGGTTAAGAAAGCCTATCACTTTTCTTTTGGCTGCAAAATTGGAGATCAGGACAAGAGGTGGGCCCCACACATATGCTGCAACACTTGTGCAACAAATCTTCGCCAGTGGTTGAACAGCAAAGGAAATCTATGCCTTTTGCAGTGCCAATGATGTGGAGAGAGCCAACAGATCATACCAGCAAATGTTACTTCTACATGGTGCCTCCAGTTGGGAAAGGTGTGACAAAGAAGAAAAAGTGGACGCTGCATTATCCAAACATTCCATCAGCTATACGTCCAGTACCCCATGGAGAAGGACTGACGCTTCCTGATGCACCACAATCATTCTCACTTGAGTCAGACAAGGAAGAGGAAGAGGACGAAACTTCTGGTCCTGAACCATCAATGTCACAGGACCCACATTTTCTCCCATCCTCCTCCTCTGAACCACACCTCAAAACACAAGGTGAACGGAATGACCTTGTCAGGGATTCAGAACTACCCAAGAGTAAGGCAGAGCTGTTGGGCTCCGCACTACAGCAGTGGAATCTCCTGGCAGGTGACTTTAGGGTTTCCATGCTCTGTGACCGTCAAAAGGATCTTGTCCCATCTTCTTCATGGAAGGCCATCTTGTAGCGTGCAACAACATCGATGGTGTGATGGCAGCCCTCAACATCGTTCACAATCCACATGAGTGGAGACTGTTCATTGATTCATCGAAGACGAGCCTTAAAGCTGTTTTACTGCATAATGGCAATGTTTTGCCATCAATTCCACTTGGTCATGCAGTCCATATGAAGGAAACCTATGACAACATGAAACAACTTTTGAGGTGCATAAACTATGACCAACATCAGTGGCAGCTTTGTGGCAATTTGAAGGTTGTTGCTCTCTTGCTTGGTCTGCAGACTGGATACACAAAGTACTGCTGTTTTCTCTGCGAATGGGATAGTCGTGCAACAGATTCCCACTACATCAAGAAAGGTTGGCCACTCCGACAGTCATTGGAGCCTGGGAGGGAAAGTGTTCAGCATCCACCACTTGTTGAATCAAAGAAGATTTTGTTACCACCCTTACACATGAAGCTGGGGCTGATGAAGAACTTTGTCAAGGCCATTGACAAAACACAAGCAGCTCCATGGAAAATTCCCAAGGTTAAGTGAAGCTAAGATAAAGGAAGGTGTCTTTATTGGTCCTCAGATTCATGAACTTCTTCGAGATGATGCATTTGACCATGCACTGCGTGGCAAGGAAAAGACGGCATGGAAAGCCTTCCACTTAGTGGCAATGCTAGTGATAAACTTCTCATGAAATCAGGCTCTACAAGCTTTCCAGTTTCTCTCCTGGTAGTTGTGTAGTGCTCGGTTCGTGAAAAATACTCAAAATGAGCAGTGACAAAATTTTTCATGGCATGGTCCTTCGAAGCCATTAGTATTCGCCCCTGCTTCTTTGGTAAAGACTGGCTCACGAAAAAAACTAAACGTAAGAACGTCATTCCTGACCCGTGCTAGTGATGAACTTCTTGCATCATGTTACTCTAGAAGCCTTTGGGATAAACTGCTGCTGGTTTGGTAGAGCTCGGGTCTGAAAAAATTACCAAATGAGAAATTCATTCCTCATCAGTGCTAGTGACAAATTACTCATGGAAGGTTTGCTGTAAAAGCCATGATCACTGTCTCCTGGTAGTTTGGTAGCGATCGCGTTGTGAAAATTAGCAAACTGAGAAAAGAGAGAATGAATCCTGGGACAGACGAGTAAACTTTCGGGGGTGACTACTCACGCCGTCAGACTTCGAAATTCATTCCTGATCATGGCTAGAGACAAATTTCTCATGGTATGCTTTTGCGAAACTATTTCGGTTTCCCTCCTGGTGACTTGGTAGGGAGCGTTTCGACAAAAAGGAGAAGCCAGAAAATGTTGGGGGTAGGAAATAAGCAAAAGGACGGATTTTGCCATTGACTTCACTGGAGCCATGACTTCCTACAGAAGGGTTGGTTTTCATCATGCCTTTAGCGTCATTGTGTACTTAGGTCTCGCTATCTGTATTATGGAACGTTTAGACTAAGTAATGAAATGATTAAACCTCACACCTTGTTATGAAAGTGTCTGAAATGGGCTATCGAGTATCGCTTCAAAAGCTTTCCCCCCTCCTACTAAGAAGAGCTCGTGTTCATGAATTAGCCTCTTAGAGTGGGCAGGAAACCCCCTCACCTTTTCATGCTCTATGTACGTCTATATCTCCTTACTATATGTTCCATTCTATGCATCTGATGTAGCCCACGGAAGCTTATGCGCAAATACATTTGTTCGACTCTAAGGTGCCACAAGTATTCCTGCTCTTGTATTAAAAAATTCAGTAGCGTCACTAGATGGCGATGTTGCATCACTGACCACCAAGTTCAATGAATAGAAATGCATGGGACAAAAAGAGCTAGAGGCTTTAACTCTCAGATCCGTGTCTGCGCTCCTCTGTTCTTGCTTCGCATGTTGGCACCAGTATCGTAGCCCAAATCTCTCATGTCAACTAGCACAATTCCCATATCTTCCAGTTTCTTAAGAAGCATATTTGTCATATGCTCCTGTAGTAGCATCAATGGCAATAAAGTCCAGAAATGCTCTCTGACAATAACAGTTGCAGGGACATTTTTCACTAACTTCTGTAGCTATTACAACACGCACCATTAAAGCCGTTTGTTCGTTACGGCTGATGTCAGGTGTGCAGTCCAGAATAAGAGCTTGCTGACTTCTGACTTCAGATCTGCCACAATCTTCTGTTTGACTTTTGTTGCCAGTAGCTTTATGATCTCATTTTGAGTAGTTATAGGGTGTGTCCATTTCTTGAGTGATGACTCTTCTTAGATGAGTCAAGGGTTTTCCAAAAATTCCTCTAACACGGTGTAGCCTCACCCCCTGCGGCGCCTCCTGCTGGTTTCTTCTAGAAATTAGCTCTCCAGCCTCCAGAGCACCTCTGCAGGCCGATGGCCCATTACCGCTTGGGCCCATCCCCATGTCCCTCCCAGGACCCGGTGCCCCTTTATTTGGGGCACTCTGCAATCCCCAGTACCTAGTAGCCTTATGCTTAAAACAATGCATCTGTACGTCTCTGCATCACTGATGCCCCAGTCATGGGAGAGAAAGAGGTTAAAAATCCGCATAGTTTTTTCCCACTAGCCAGACATCCAAAGAGAAAAAGGCCTTCAGCCAATTATTTCCTTGTACCCCTTACAGGGGTGAAATTCAGTCCTGTGAAGAGAGCCAGGGCAAGGTCTGTGCATCTGTCCCGGACTGTCGGGGACTCAGAGCCCTGCACCCTTCTTCCTGGGATTCACTGTGACTTTCATCCAGCCAGTAAAACGGAAGGTTCATTGGACAATAGGAACACAGTCTACAGCAGAGCTTGTAGGCACAACCAGGACCCCTCAATCAAGTCTTTCTGGGGGGGGTTCAGGGAGCTTAGAGCAGCACCCAGCCAAAAACTGAAATTAAAAATCCCTCCAGCAGCTTTCTCCCCCCTCCCCTCGCTCCTCCTCTGGTTTGTTCAGTCTCCCAGGCAGAAGGTGTGATTTCTCCCCCGCCCCCCCCCCCCGGCTCAGGTTACAGCTCAGATAGATTCCTTCTCATCCCCAATGTAACTCCCCGGCAACATTCCCAGGTCAAATCCGCCCCGCTCCCAGCTCCCTCACAGCAGCACAGCGAGTTTAGGCGGCTCTTCCCTGCACAGGTTCTGTGAGACTTCAGTGGCATAGTTTTCATCCAAAGGGGTCAGGTGACCGCCTGGCCCGGGAGGAGGGGCTGGGCAGACTGGAGCTGGCTGGGGAAAGGAGGGAAGGACAGACAGGGCTCTGATCCCCAATGGGGCCCGTGGGGGGGGCTCCTGGGACCCCCAAGATGGACCTCACAGGGGGATCCTGTTATCTTTATATCCGTTTGTCCTCGTGTCCACACAAAAAAAGAAAAAGAAAAAAAAACGGATATAAATTGTCAGTTAGGAAATTTAGGCTAGAAATTAGACGAAGGTTTCTAACTATCAGGGGAGTGCAATACTGGAACAGCCTACCGAGGGAAACAGTGGGGGCGAAGGACCTCCATGACTTTAAGACTAAGCTAGATAAGTTTATGGAGGAGATGGTATGATAGGATACCGGGCTTAGTCAATAGGTTAATTAAGTGCCACACTGGTAAATAGTACAATGGGTCAATGATATGTTATTCTTAACCTTTTTCCAGAGGGTATGGCTGGAGAGTCTTGCCCGCATGCTCGGGGTTCAGCTGACCGCCATATTTGGGGTCGGGAAGGAATTTTCCTCCAGGGTAGATTGGCTGTGGCCCTGGAGGTTTTTCGCCTTCCTCCGAAGCATGGGGCAGGGGTTGCTTGCTAATGGAGTGGGGAGATCGGCTAATGTGGCCTGCATCTTGCAGGAGGTCAGACTAGATGATCATATTGGTCCCTTCTGATCTATGATTCTATGATTCTATGATTCTATGATCTGTGCCTGCAAGACCTGTGTTGGACTGTGTTCCTGTCATCTAAATAAACCGTCTGCTTTACTGGCTGGCTGAGAGTCCTGGTGAATCGCAGGGAGTCCGGGAGTGCAGGGCCCTGACTCCCCCACACTCCATGACAACTGGTGGCAGAGGTGGGATCGACTGCACCCCGTGGACGGCGCTTCCTGCCGTAAGTGACTGGGGAGCAGTAGAAAGTAGGGGCGATTGCAGGGTGATTAACCCCCGGGAGAGTGTGACCAGAGAGAAGGACTTTGCAGTGACAGGGTCCTCCGGGTGATCACAGCAAGCGGTCCCAGGGGCGGAGGAGTCTGCAGCTCGACCCTGGCAGAGAGGGGGATGACCTCAAGGACTGGCACCCTAGGGGTCCCCCTGGAACCCGTGGGGAGCGGCGAGCACCCCGGCCTGCGAGTGGCCAGCAGGGAGATGTATACCAAGCAGTGCAAGTGCGACCTGGTGGAGCTGTGCAAGCGGAGGGGGCTGCACAGTGGGAAGCTCACCAAGGACCAGCTGATTGCCCAGCTGGAGGAGGAAGATCGCAGGAATGAACCGATCCCTGTCTCTGAGGGAAGCAGCCTGGAAGATGCAGCACAGGTACCAGCGTCTGTCCCCGCTGGGAGTGGTCAGCCGGCTGCTGAGGGCTCCCCGAGACCCCCCAGACCTAGGCCTAGCGGGAGGGGGAGGAGGAGCCCAGTGACTACCGAGGGCACCGTGATCCCCCCGACCAGCAGGGGACCCTCCCGGCGAAGCTCACCCCCGAGCAGGGGATCGTCCCGGCGACGCTCAACCTCCGTGGAGCGGAAGCGGCTGGAATGGGAGAAGGAGCAAAAACTGAGGGAGCTGGAGGATTGTAAGGAACAGAGGGAACATGAAGTGAGACAGAGGGAGCATGAGGAGAAACAGAGGTAACATGAGGCGCGACAGAGGGAGCAGGAGCTGGAGGAGAAAAAGCGACAGTGTCAACATGAGCTGGACTTGGCAAGGCAGGGGGGCAGCAGACCCCAGGCGGCGGTGAGTGAGGGGGGGGGGCAGGACTGCGCGGAGCTTTGATAAGTCCATCCTGGCCCCGCGCAAGGAGGGGGAGGACATGGATGACTTCCTGGGTGCCTTTGAGACGGCCTGCGAGCTGCACCAGGTAGATCCTGCGGACAGGCTCTGGGTTCTCACCCCCTTAATGGACCCCAAAGCCGTGGCATTGTACGGCCAGCTGGGAGAGGAGAAGAAAGGGATCTACGAACCATTCAAGCAGGCCCTGCTGCGCGAGTTTGGGCTGACCCCTGAGATGTACCGGGAGAGGTTCCGGAGTCAGTATAAAACCCCTGAGGTCTCCTATCTGCAACTGGCCGTCCGCATGGAGGGATACGCCAGCAAGTGGGCAGATGGGGCCCAGACGCCGGGGGACCTGGTTAAACTGCTGGTGCTGGAGCAGCTGTATGAGCGGTGCCCATCCGACCTGAAGCTGTGGTTAAGGGACCAAAAGCCAGAGAACCCGCGACATGCAGGGCGGCTGGCCAATGACTATGTGAAGAGCTGGTTGGGGGGTGGCAGGGAGGAGCCCCAAAGGAACCGGCCCATCGCGATGCAGAGAGAGAGTCATCCTGAGACCACCCAAAAGGGGAATCGGGAGAACCCCCTCCCGAAGGGAACAGCCAGCGCCAGGGACAACCGACCGGTTTGAGGGGACCAATGGGACATGCGCTGCTATCACTGTGGCCAGAGGAGCCACCTGCGGTCCCAGTGCCCCAGACCCCCGGACAAACCAAGCAGACCAACCCCCCACCGGGTTAACTTGGTAGAGACCCAGTTGGATGAGGGGCAGCGTTCGCAGGAAAGGGGGGCTGGCCGCGTACCACCTGCGAAGGAGGGAGGGGGGCCCCGGGTCGGCCCCTCCGAGGGGCTGGATGCTCCCAACCCTGAGTTTTGGGTTTACAGGGTGGGCACGGGGCTACCCCTCCAGAAAGAGTGCCTTGTTCCCCTGGAGGAAGATGGGAGGAAGGTCACTGGGCACTGGGACACAGGCACAGAGGTGACGCTGGCCCGGCCCGAGGTGGTGGACCCAGATCGGATGGTGCCCAACACCTACCTGACCCTGAGGGGTGTGATCGGGACCCCATTCAAGGTGCCCATGGCGAGGGTACACCTAAAGTGGGGGGCCAAGGAGGGCCCCAAGGACGTCGGGGTACACCCACATTTGCCCACGGAGGTGTTAATGGGGGGGACCTCGAGGACTGGTCAAGCAGCGCCCGGGGTGCCCTGGTCATGAACCCTAGTCAGAGTCGGCGCAGGGCACTGTGCCCAGACACCAGGGGCGGCGCTAGACCCCAGCGCGCCAAGCAGGCGCGTGGGGCAGCCCTTTCCCGGGGGGGCGGCATTTGGCTCCGGTGGACCTGCCGCAGGCATGACTGCGGCGGGTCCCCTCTTCCCGTGGCTCCGGTTGAGCTCCCGCAGGCATGCCTGCGGCAGGTCCACCAGAGCCACGGGACCACAGCACCCGCCGCAGTCATGCCTGCAGCAGTTCCGCTCGTCCTGGGCTCCGGTGGACCTGCCGCAGGCATGCCAGTAGGACCTCAACCGGAGCCGCGGGAAGAGGGGACCCGCCACGGGACCGGGGAAGGGCGGCGCAGCGCACCGCGCTGCTTGGGGCAGCCTACTTTCTAGAGCCGCCCCTGCTGGACACCGGGGAAGGTACTCTCCCCGAGGCGCCGGACCCTGACCTGGTGGTTAGGGATCGCCCAGGTACACGGCCCAGAAAGGCTGCGGCTGTAGACCCAGCCGGTGAGAGAGAGCAGATCCCCGTCCCTGCCCCAGAGGCTGAGTTCCAGGCTGTGGTGCGGGAAGACCCCTCCTTGCGGAAGATAGGGGACCTGGCCGACCCCGGTGGGGGACAGACCATGGGGGGAGGTAGCCAGAAAAGGTTCCTGTGGGAGAAGGGGTTCCTGTACCGAGAATGGGCTCCCCCAGGGAAAATGGAGTCAGGGGGGATCAGGAGGCAGCTGGTGGTTCCCCAAAAGTATCGCCACCAGCTGCTGCTCCAGGCCCATGACATTCCCCCCTCAGGCCACCAGGGAGCCTGGCGTACCCAGCAGAGGCTGCTACAGAACTATTACTGGCCGGGGGTCTTTGCTCATGTCCGACAGTACTGCCGCTCTTGTGTCCCCTGCCAGAGGGTGGAGAAGGCCCGGGACAAGGGAATAATGGCTGTAGGACCCTTGCCCAGCACCGAGGAGCCTATCCAGAGGGAGGCCAGGGTCAAAAGGGGGGCTCTGAACCGAGAGAGCCCGAATCACAGCCCCCCAGCCTGGAACGCGGGGAGAAGGCCCCAGCCCAGCGCGCACCCCAGGGGTATTGGGGTGGGGAAAGGGAACGGGCGGCATAAGCCTTCCCCCCTGCAACCTGCAAGTGCCCTCAAGTACCCTCGAACTCCAGGGGGGCAGGAAACTGGAATGGCCAGGAGTAACTCTTCCCCCATAACTGGGGGGACTCTGGGACAGCCATGGGAATGTAGGTGGGTTCGAACTTCCCTGCTCAGTTCGGTCTCGAAGGGGGGGGAGGTGAATCGCAGGGAGCCCGGGGTTGCAGGGCCCTGACTCCCCCACACTCCGTGACACCCCCAGTTCAGCGCTTTCAGTCCCTTCAACCAGTGATTCTTTGGCACAGTTGATCTAATGTAGCTGAACTTTTCAGGCCTTTCCCCCATCTCTGACCCCCCGGTCGCACCTCGCATTGCCCTCTAATAGCCCTGTCCCTTCTCTTGATCCCTGCCAAGCTCAAATACAGGATGAGTGAAGTCTAAGAAGTGCTGCACTTCTTGAGGACTTCAAGCTTTGTCCCATTTATGAATGGCTTCCACCTTATTTGGCTCAATCATAGCACCTTCTGGGGAGAGGATGTACCCCAAAAGCTCAATGAGGATGACTTACTGGAACTCTAGAGACTCCCTCATTGTGGGACTCCCTTCCTAAGAATAAAAGAAGGACAGATGTCTCTGACCCTGGGGTCCAAGCCAAGGGGAGGTCCCATCACCCTCCCTGTTGAGTTTACACTTACAGACCCCCCCTAGCCGGAGGGGAGACTAAGGGGCAGTAACGAAAGGTGCCCCTGGGAGAAAACCTCTAGGCTGGGATCCAGTCCATTTCCCAGTTCTATACATCCAAGATTGTGTGACCAGGGCCCTTTGGGTCTCAGTTCCGACCTGCCAGAGGGGGAGAATCCTTCCCTGCCCCAGGGCGTAAGGGAGGAGTTTCATTCCTGGCTGGGAAGGGTTCAGATAACAGGTCAGTGGATTGGGCCCCAAGTGGGGGATGGTCGGACATTCACTGCATCAGGGGTGGCAGGGGCCATGGGAGGGTCTGAGCAGTGACAACAGGGGAGGGGCTCCATGTCAGGCCACCTCTCCCAGACTGCAATGGCTATTGAGCATAACCCCTGGTTCTGCGGATGCTCTCATTTCTGGGCAAGCCCCATGGCCCTGACAGCCTGATTTTCCAAACCTGGCCTCTGGGCATGGGGGCAGGGGCAGTATCAGGCCTGGCCCCAGCTCCAGGGTTGGGGTAGGGCATGACGTTGAGACAGTGAGGTGCTCGGCATTGGTTTCTCTCAGTGCTGTGGTCTCTGTGTCTGCTCTTCCCCGCCCTCCCGTCGGCACAGTGAAACAGAGCAGTACCTGTGGCAGGGTGTGGGAGCTTGTGGTCATGGGAAGAGGGTGCCCTTCAAGGCTGTCCCATGGAACAAAGCTACTGCAGTGCTTTGGCCACCTGGCGCAAGCACCTGATCGTAAATAGATGGGCCATGACCTTCGCTGTAAGACACCCACGAGAACAAAGGGTATTAACGGCACCAGGAGCCAGCAAAATTTCCACCCCACCCCTCCCCATCTCTGAGGGACGGATTCCCCCATCCAACGCCCCCCCCAAGATGAAATCTTGTCTCCTCTCTAGTGACTTCCAACCCCTCTCCCACCAATGTGAAATGAACTTCTGCCCCCACTCCTCTCAGGCCTCCCGTGAGAGCTGTTCTACCTCCCAACCCAGCTGCGGATTCAGCTCAGCTCCTCCCAAATCCCCTCAGCCGCCATTTCCCCGTCCAGCTGAGGGGCTGTCAGGCTTTGGGCAATAGTGCCGTGGGGTGAGAGGAAGTGGACACCTTTCCCCACATGACGCCATGAACAGTAGTTCTGGTGAATGAGGCACTTAAGCAGCCTCTGCTGACTAACTTCTCCAGTTCTCCCAGAGCAGGTGGTGGCTGGGATAACATGATACCAGAGCACTAGGAACCGGCCTGAGGCCCTGAGGGGTATGAAAGGCTCACAGAGATGGCTAGGGGAGTTTGCCGCCCCTAGCATGAGCAATGGCAGCATGTCGTGTTGATGTGATGCCTGTTAGGAACTAGCCTTACTGGAGAGCTGGGTCTACCCTGCTTTGAGCTGCTCAGGGAACAAGCTGGCACCTACCAATGGCACCTGCTTGGCTTCATCCTCCCCTTGCTCCCTGGTCAGCGCATGGGGATGAGATGAGAGTGGTTTCCAATGGCCTGGAGGTGAAAGGCCCTGGAGAGGGGGATCCCTCCCCAGTTGATCCCCTTTTGGTTACCTCATCCCCTATCAGCTGACTGGCTTCCCCCCGGATGGAATACGTGAGCACCAGCCCAGCCTGGCTGACATGGAGCTGGGGGTTGTATATGGCCAGAAGCACCACTTGGAGGAAAGTTCTTCATTGGTCTGCCCAAGACCTAAAACCTACAGCACCAGAGCCCTTGAAATTGTCCAGAACCAGGCTCCAAATCCCTCGAGTGGCTCACAAGGTGGATAAGAGTCCTGGGGCAGCCAACCCATTGACCAAGTAGCCCCCCCCCCCCCTTGGTAAGTAAGAGGTTTCAGGCACTGAGGCCTCGAATAGCTCTTTCTGGAGCAGGATTCACCGCAGGTGTCATGAGATGCTGGAAATGTGTCTGCGCACTCTGGAACCCAACTAATACAGACAAGAAAGGACACTACTGCTCTCAGCAGCAATCTCTCCTGCAGCTCACCTGCTAGAGATTAGGGGTCTTTCAGATCTGGATCATTCCCATGCCTCACCTCACTGACATTCCCATGAGCCTCACATACTCTGCTGGAAACAAGTAGCAGGCTCTTGCCCTGTATCCATGACACGCTCACTGCAGGGGTGGGGGGGAGACAGCGCCACACCTGAGCACCGGTGGAGAGTCCTTACCTCCCCCCATCCTGGCCATGTTCCTATAGCCCAGGCGCTCGGTGTCCTGGAGCCCGTCCCGACACCACAGCTCTCTTGCCTCTCTGATGTTCAGCCCTGGGGGAGAAGGACACACCCATTTGAGCCATTTGGCATTCCGGTTTCAGTGCCTGTTTCCTTCTGTTCCCATTGCTGGGTACACACTGGCCGGGGTCCTCGTGGCATCCATGGACCAATGGACTCGCAGGGTCCCCACCAGGTGGTTTAGTACCGGAAGGGGGATTTGTTTCAGTCATCGCAGTAATCATGGGACCCTTGTGGCCATTGTGCTCTGGGAGTGGGTGCCTGTTAATGGTGGCGTCTAATACCGAGAACCCCCCACCCCCACCCACTGAAGTCAGGTCCAGCTGCTGACATCCTACAAGCTTTGTGTCCTTTCCCTGTGGTTCCTGCTTCAGCTCCTGCCCTCATGATGGGCTCTGTCCCTCCATATGCCTCAATAGCTCCATTCCTGTCCCCTCACTAGCTAGCTGCCCCGTCAGGGCTGATTTCCCTGGACTGGGGGACAGAGCTGGGCTCTGAGATAAAGAAACAAATTTCCCTGGCACTTTCACATTCACCTCCCTAATTCAGAGAGAGGGGCAGAGAAAGATTCACCATCTAAGGTGGGGTGGGTCTCAGAGGAGGGGGCTTCTTGCTGTAGGGTCCCATTGCCCAGCTGAGGGAGTCTCAAATGAGGGGGGGGGGCTTGTTTCTATGGTTCCTCTGCCCAGCTACAGTGGGTCTAAATAGAGAGGCTTTAGTTCATTCATTACAGGTTACTGATAGGTACGAATTTCTCTGGCCTGGTCTACACTAGGACTTTAATTCGAATTTAGCAGCGTTAATTCGAACTAACCGCTCAACCGCCCACACCAGGAAGCCATTTAATTCGAACTAGAGGGCTCTTTAGTTCGAATTTGGTACTCCACCCCCGGCAGGTGGAGTAACGCTAAATTCGACACGGCTAACTCGAATTAGGCTTGGTGTGGATGCTAATCGAACTTAGTAGCTCCGGGAGCTATCCCACACTGCACCACTCTGTTGACGCTCTGGACAGCAGTCCAAGCTTGGATTCTCTGGCCAGCCACACAGGAAATGACCCGCGAAAATTTGAATTCATTTTCCTGTCTGGGCACTTTGAATCTGACGTCCTGGTTGCACATCGGGGCGAGCTCCTCAGCACCTGCAACGATGCAGAGCTCTCCAGCAGAGGAGTCCGGGCAATCCCAGAATAGAAAGAGGTCCCCAGCATGGACTGACAGGGAAGTCATGGATCTGATCGCTGTGTGGGGCGAGGAGTCTGTGCTCTCGTAGCTGCGCTCCAGCAAGCGGAACGCGAAGACCTTTGAGAAGGTCTCTAAAGCCATGAAAGACAAAGGATACAGCCGGGATGCGATGCAGTGCCGTGTGAAAGTCAAGGACCTAAGAAGGGTATCAAAAAGTCAGAGCGGCAAACGGACGCTCCGGAGCACAGCCCCAGACATGCCGCTTCTACGAGGCACTGCATGCCATTCTAGGTGGGTCTGCCACCAGTGCCCCACCAGTGACGGTGGACTCCGAGGACGGAATAGTGTACCTGGACAGTTCCTCCTCGATGTTCGCCGATGGGGAAGATGAGGAAGGGTCTTTTGAGGACGGCGCAGGCGACAGCGAACACACTCCCGCTTTCCCTGACAGCCAGGATCTCTTCATCACCCTCACAGAGATCCCCTACCAACCCTCCCCTGCCGTTAACCCGGACTCGGAATCAGGGGAAGGATCAGGCGGTAAGTGCTACACAAGTATAAAATTTATTTTTTATAACATTGTTATAGAAAAAATAGAAACAGTATTTACAAAATTCTAAATATTAAACTATATGAAAAGAAGGTCCACACAAATGGGGATAGAATAATAATCCTCTATCGACAATTCCACGAAGGTGTCATTCAGTTCCTCGCAAAGCCTCCGCATGAGGTTCGTCGGAAGAGGTGCCTTGTTGGGCGCTCCGTGGAAGCAGACTCTTCCACGCCAGGACATCCGAATATACAGAGGAATCATCGCCTCTACTAGCATTGCTGCATATGGTCCTGGTCTGTGCAGTGCGTCCCGTAACATCCTGTCTGTCTGGGCACGAGTGACCCGCCTCAGGGTGATCTCGTTCTGCAAATACTGCATCTAAGTAGGGCAATTAGTGTAGTGTTACTATTGTTAATGGTTTAAAATTAGGTTGCATAACAATGACCCTCGCCTAACAGCCACGTGCTAGAGGCCACAGAGAACAAGCATCCATTTATCGTTCCCGTGCACTGGCGGGAGGGGCTGCAAAAGGCTCATCCTTTCTGCTTTGCACATTGCCTTTAGCATGAGAGCACAGCTATCCACTAACTGATAAGCAGTATGTACTGTAAGGCTTACCAGGACTTTGTGCAAGAGGGATGCAGCTGTCTTTCCTCGCTTGTGCGCTCTCCAGTGCAATGGCGCCGCCAATGAGAGCGTATTCCGAAATCTCGGACTAGTTCTGAGATCTCCTGAGACTTGGTGCCCTGTATGGTGTTGTTAACTGAAACTGACTAGACTGTGTTCACTGTTGGCAAACATGTATGTGTTCAAGGAAATCACCTACTTTTTCGCATCACACAGCTTCGGCTCTTTCCCGGACTGCCCCGGCATCCCCCTCGCAGAGGCTGGCTCAGATTAGACGCCGAAAGAAAAAGACTAGGGACGACATGTTCCAGGAACTGATGGCCTGCTCCAGAGCGGAGGCGGCAGAGCAGAGACAGTGGAGGGAGACCCTGCGTCAGCAGCATCGCACACACATGGAACGGGAGGATAGGTGGCGGCAGGAAGACCAGCAGGCGACTCAAATGCTGCTTGGTCTAATGAGGGAGCAAACGGACACACTCCGGCGCCTTGTAGATGTTCTGCAGGACCACAGGCAGGAGGAGAGAGCCCCCCTGCACTGCATCTGCAACCGCCCTCCAATGCCAAGAAGTCCTGTCCCCCCCCCCTCACCCAAAGTGACAAGAAGGAGGGGCGGTAGGGGCCGTGAGAACTGTCACTGCACCGCAGCAGAGCGCTAATGTTCAAGACACCTCTCGCGCTGTAAATTTGTACAAGTTCTTTCCTTACAGCATCACCCAGTCCCAACTCCAAGTTTCAACCCCCCACTGTGTACTACATTATTAAAAGCGGTTTGCTGTTACTGTTTCCGTCACGTTTCTCGTGTCAGAAGACTTTCTGGGGGGGGAATTGTAATTGCAGTGCATAGCCCACAGTACCATGGTACAGACTTGGGTGCAGGGTCAACTGCAGGGCACACACAGACTGCAGTCACTAGGCACCAGGGTCAGTCTGTGTGGTGTATGCTGCCCCGGGTCTTTCGTTGATGTGTATGCTTGTCCAGGGTCCTGGTGCCTGCCATCCCCGAATGTAAAGGCAGGCTTCCCTTAACAGGGAAGTGCCGACCGTAGCCACGATCCTCCCCGAAGCCCTGAGCCCCAAAAAGAGCCCTCATCCAGGGACAGATACTCATCCTTCCCCCACACCCCTCACCCCTTCCAACGCCCAAACCCACAGCCCCCACAGCCGTCATGCAAACCCCTATCCAAAGACGGCACCCCCTCGCCCCTTCCTGCAAACCCACCAATTCCTGCAACCCCCCCCCCACATGCACAACCACTGTAAACCGTCCCCCACCCCACAGACCTATGTAGGAGCAGGAGGCTGTCCGTCCTGTTTTGGACAAGCTGTCTGTACATCAGTGCACACCGAACCCAGCACAGTATGCTTCCATGTTTCAACCAAGAAACAGAAATGCAAAGTCAACGAAAGATTTATTATTAATTACTGTAACATTTCATTAGTTTTAAAACATGCTTTGGAAGTGGGGGAAAATTGGAGAACCGGGTTTGTGAGCTCAGATCTAACTCGACACATACAGACAGAGGCCCATGATCAGGCTCTCTTAAAATCAAGTGGCCAGTCACAGGTTACCCTGCTCTGCGAGGAAACTAGCTTTCAAAGCCTCCCGGGTGCACATCGCTTCCCGCTGGGCTATTCTCTCGGCACGGGTGTCTGGCTGATCGTAAACAGCAGCCAGGCGATTTGCCTCAACCTCCCAAGCGGCCAGAAAGTTCTCGCTCTTGCTCGCACAGAGATTGTGGAGCACACAGCAAGCAGCAATAACTACGGGGATATTCTTTTCGCTGACACTTTCGAGCTTTATCTGCGAGCGAGGAAAGTCTAATGCAATCATCTTCCTTCTGCAATTCTGATGCTCTGCAGAGAATTTGGCAGTTATACGTTGTTAAAACAGCAAAACATGAGAAATACACTGCGGATTATTGGGAAGCACGAATTCCTCCTGCTCCCATCCTAAAATTGCTATTCGGATGCACAGAAAGCAAGTTGACCAAGATACGCTGTGAAAACAGCTATACCTGAGCAATTCATTCCAAATCACATGTAGGCACCAATTTCTCCTTGAAACACGCTAAAAATGCTATTAGGTTCCACTGCTGGCCATTTGGAAGAGCTCCGTTTGTGAAAATTGCTAAAAAAGAGACGTTCAGTGCAAAGCACTGCTAGGCAACACTTCCTCCTGGAACCATTTCACAAATGCTATTCGGTTGCATTGCTGGCCATAAGACTAATCTGCGTGTGTGAAAATTGATACATGAGAAATTCATGCAGGTTCATTGCTAGGCACAGTTTTCTCTGAGAATCGTCTTTCACAAGCCAATAGCATCCCCTGCTGGACAATTGGTAGAGATTCCTTTCGTGAACATTGCTAAACATGACCCATTCATTACAGGTCACAGATAGGTACGAATTTCTGTTTGAAATATGCACAAAATAGCATTCGGTTGCATTGTTAAGCCTTTTGTTAGAGCTCCTTCCGTGAAAATAGCAAAACATGAACCTTTCGAGCCTTAGCTCTTCGAGCGAGGAATGTCTAATGGACTCGTCCTCCTTCTGCAATTCTCATGCACTAATGAGAATTTGGCAGTTAAACGTTGTAAAAACAGCGAAACATGAGAAATACACTGCGGATTACTGGGAAGCACGAATTCCTTCTGCTCCCATCCTAACTTTGCTATTCGGATGCATAGCTAGCAACGTTACTGAGATACGCTGTTAAAACAGCTATACCTCAGCAATTCATTCGAAATCGCTCGTCGGCACTAATTTCTCCTGGAAACACGCTAACAATGCTCTTCGGTTCCAATGCTGGCCATTTGGAAGAGCTCCGTTTGTGAAAACTCCTAAAAAAGAGACGTTCAATGCAAACCACTGCTCGGCAAAACGTTCCCCTAGACCCATCTTACAAATGCTATTGTGATGCAATGCTGGCAATTTGGCAGAGATCCGTTTGGGAAAACAGCGAAATGTGAGAAATTCATTGCGGATTATTGGTATTCATGAATTTCTCCTGGTACCATGCTACAATTTCTATTAAGATGCACTGCTGTCAATTTGAGAGAGGTTTCAAAGCAGCTAAACATGAGTAAGAATTCCACACCATTGGTAAGCACGAATTCCTCCTGTTCCCATCCTAAACTTCCTATTCGGATGCACAGCAACAACATGAACGAGATACGCTGTGGAAACAGCTAAATATGAGCAATTCATTCCAAATCTTTCGTAGGCACGAATTGCTCCTGGAACCACCCTAAAAATGCTTAATAATTCTTCATTAGCTCTTTTGAAGTGCCTAGTTTACGTCTTGAATGAATACCTGATGTTTAGCTATTTTCACAAACGGATCGCTGCCAAAAGGCCAGAAGTGGAAAATAATTGCCTTTTTAGCGTGTTTCTAGGAGAACTTCGTCCCTACGAGAGATTTCGAATGAATTGCTCAGTTATAGCTGTTTTAACAGCGTATCTCGGTCAAGTTGCTATCTTTGCATCCGAATTGCAAAGTTAGGACGGGAGCAGGAGTAATTCGTGCTTCCCAATAATCCGGTGTATTTCTTATGTTTCGCTGTTTTCACAACGTATAAGTGCCAAATTCTCATCAGTCCATGAGACTTGCAGAAGGAGGATGATTCCGTTAGACTTTCCTCGCTCGCAGAGATAAGGCTCGAAAGAGTCATGGCTTGCTATTTTCACGGAAGGAGCTCTAACAAAAGGCTTAACAGTGCAATCGAATGCTATTTTGTGCATATTTCAAAGAGAAATTCGTACCTATCAGTGACAATGAATGGGTTCTGTTTAGCAATGTTCACAAAAGGAATCTCTACCAATTGTCCAGCAGGGGATGCTATTGGCTATTGAAAGACGATTCGCAGAGAAAACTGTGCCTAGCAATGAAGTGGAAATAATTTCTCATATTTATCAATTTTCACACACGCAGATTAGTCTTATGGCCAGCAATGCAACCGAATAGCATTTGTGAAATGGTTCCAGGAGAAAGTGTTGCCTAGCAGTGCTTTACACTGAACGTGTCCTTTTTAGCAATTTTCACGAAAGGAACTCTGCCAAATAGCCACAAGTGCTTTCGAATGGCAATTGGAGGTTGGTTCAAGGGGAAAGTCGTGTCTGGCACTGAAGTGGGCTTAATAAGCCTTCATTAGCGTTTTTGAAGTGCCTAGTTTACGTCTTGAATGAATACCTGATGTTTAGCTATTTTCACAAACGGAACTGTGCCAAATGGGGAGGAGTGTATTCGAATAGCATTTTTAGGGTGGTTCCAGGAGCAATTCGTGCCTACGAAAGATTTGGAATGAATTGCTCTTGTGTAGCTGTTTTCACAGCGTATCTCGGTCATGTCGTTGCTGTGCATCCGAATAGGAAGTTTAGGATGGTACGAGGAGAAATTCATGAATACCAATAATCCGCAAGGAATTTCTCACATTTCGCTGTTTCAAAGACGGATCTCTGCCAAATTGCCAGGAATGCATCGGAATAGCATTCGTAAGTTGGGTCTAGGAGAAACTGTTGCCTAGCAGTGGTTTGCACTGGACTTCTCCTTTTTAGGAATTTTCACAAATGGAGTTCTTCCAAGTGGCCAGGAGTGGAACCTAATTGCCTTTTTAGCGTGTTTCTAGGAGAAATTCGTGCCTACGAATGAATTCGAATGAATTGCTCAGGTATAACTGTTTTCACAGCGTGTCTTGGTCAAGTTGCTAGCTGTGCATCCGAATAGCAAAGTTAGGATGGGAGCAGGAGGAATTCCAATAATCCGCAGTGAATTTCTCATGGCAGTTATATGTTGTGAAAACAGCGCAAATGAGAAATACACTGCGGATTATTGGGAAGAACGAATTCCTCCTGCAAAGTAAATATGGGAGCAGGAGGAATTCGTGCTTCTCAATAATCCGCAGTGTATTTTTCATGTTTCGCTTTTTTCACAACGTATAACTGCCAAATTCTCATTAGTGCATGAGAATTGCAGAAGGTGGACAATTCCATTAGACATTCCTCGCTCGAAGAGATAAGGCTCGAAAGTGTCATGGCTTCTATTTTCAAGGAAGGAGCTCTAACAAAAGGCTTAACAGTGCAACCGAATGCAATTTTGTGCATATTTCAAAGAGAAATTCGTACCTATCTGTGACATGAATGGGTCATGTTTAGCAATGTTCACGAAAGGAATCTCTACCAATTGTCCAGCAGGGGATGCTATTGGCTTGTGAAAGACGATTCTCAGAGAAAACTGTGCCTAGCAATGAACCTGCATGAATTTCTCATGAATCCATTTTCACACACGCAGATTAGTCTTACGGCCAGCAATGCAACCGAATAGCATTTGTGCAATGGTTCCAGGAGAAAGTGTTGCCTAGCAGTGCTTTGCACTGAACGTCTCTTTTTTAGCAATTTTCACGAAAGGAACTCTGCCAAATAGCCACCAGTGCTTTCGAATAGCAATTGGAGGTTGGTTCAAGGGGAAAGTCGTGTCTAGCACTGAAGTGGGCTTAATAAGTCTTCATTAGCTCTTTTAAAGTGCCTAGTTTACTTCTTGAATGAATACCTCATGTTTAGCTATTTTCACAAACAGATCTGTGCCAAATGGGCAGGAGTGTAATCGAATAGCATTTGTTAGGGTGGTTCCAGGAGAAATTCCTGTCTACGAAAGATTTGGAATGAATTGCTCATGTTTAGCTGTTTTCACAGTGTATCTCGGTCATGTATTTGTTGTGCATCCGAATAGGAAGTTTAGGATGGGAACAGGAGGAATTCGTGCTTACCAATGGTGTGGAATTCTTACTCATGTTTAGCTGCTTTGAAACCTTCGTTCAAGTCGTACCTCTGTCAAATTGACAGCAGTACATCTTAATAGAAATTTTAGGATGGTACCAGGAGAAATTCATGATTACCAATAATCCGTAATGAATTTCTCACATTTCGCTGTTTTCCCAAACGGATCTCTGCCAAACTGCCAGCAATGCATCGCAATAGCATTTGGAAGATGGGTCTAGGAGAAAGTGTTGCCTAGCAGTGGTTTGCACTGAACGTCTCCTTTTTAGGTATTTTCACAATCGGAGCTCTTCCAAATGGCCAGCAGTGGAACCTGATTGCCTTTTTGGCGTGTTTCAAGGAGACATTCGTGCATACGAATGATTTCGAATCAATTGATCATGTTTACCTGTTTTCACAGCGTATCTCGGTTAAGTTGCTAGCTGTGCATCCGAATAGCAATTTTAGGATAGGAGCAGGAGGAATTCGTGCTTCACAATAATCCGCAGTGTATTTCTCATGATTCGCTATTTTAACAACGTATAACTGCCAAATTCTCAGCAGAACATCAGAATTGCAGAAGGAGGATGATTGCATTAGACTTTCCTCGCTCGCAGAGATAAGGCTCGAAAGGGTCATGGCTTGCTATTTTCAAGGAAGGAGCTCTAACAAAACAGTGCAACCGAATGCTATTTTGTGCATATTTCAAAGAGAAATTCGTACCTATCTGTAACCTGTAATGACTGGCTCATGTTTAGCAATGTTCACGAAAGGAATCTCTACCAATTGTCCAGCAGGGGATGCTATTCACTTGTGAAAGACGATTCTCAGAGAAAACTGCCTAGCAATTAACTGGAAAAAATTTCTCATATTTATGAATAGTCTTATGGCCAGCAATGCAACAGAATATCATTTGTAAAATGGTTCCAGGAGAAAGTGTTGCCTAGCAGTGCTTTGCACTGAACGACTGCTTTTTAGCAATTTTCACGAAAGGAACTCTGCCAAATAGCCACCAGTGCTTTCGAATAGCAATTGGAGAAAGGGGAAAGTTCAAGGGGAAAGTCGTGTCTAGCACTGATGTGGGCTTAATAATTCTTCATTATCTCTTTTCAAGTTCCTAGCTAACTTCGAGTCGAACAAATGTATTTGAAGCATAAGCTTCCGTGGGCTACAACCCACTTCATCGGAAGCAAAAACGGAACATATAGTAAAGATATCGAAACATATAGAGAACATGAAAAGGTTGGGGGCGGGTTCCTGACCACTCTAAGAGGCTAATTTATTAACACGATGCACTGCTAGTGTTTACTAAGAGACGGGATGGTGAGAAAGAGAAAAGAGGAGTTCATTATTTCTGATCTGTGCTAGGGATAAATTGCTCAAGCTTTTTCATGCTTTAAAAGCCCTACGGTTTGGAAGAGAGCTGTTCAAAAGAGAAAGTCATTATACTCTTCTCTAGGTATCTGCCTTTTAAAAACGTTAGGATGCACTGAGCTGTGCTACTGACAAATTTCTCAAGGACATGCTTGAATAGGCACTAGTAAGCACTACTGCTGATTTTGAAGTGAGCTGTTCATGACAAAGCGAAAAAAAGACTATTCGTTCGTGAGCTCGGCTAGTGCTAAATGTCTCAAGGAACTATAATCGGAAAGCCATTAGGATTTAGTTCTTTACGTTTTGCAGAGATCTGTTCGTGAGAAAGACGAAAAAGAATTTTGTTCCTGATCTGAGGAAGGCACAACTGTCTCAAGGAATCACGATTCAAAAACAACGAGGATGCACTGCTAGGTCTGTTGATGAGCTCAGAAGAGAAATTCATTGGTAAGCGTCACACTAGGATCACCTTCTCTATAACTCTTTGGATGCAGTGCTATTGACGTCTAAGAGATTTTTGTGAGACAGAGGAAAAATGAAAGCTCCTTTTTATCTGAAAGAGCGTTAACAGTCCTAAAAGTAATTTGCTGATTTTGTCGGTCAGTCAACTTCCTTTAAAAACCAGTCCTGTACGTTACCTGGCACTTTCCTTATCATGGCAGTACATGTGTTTGAGCATCTTGTCTTGTTTTCATGCTATCATTACCAAGGCTAAATCTTCCGTAATAAAGATAGCGTAATCGAAGGACGCCGCTGAGGCTAAGGGACAATGAGCGCTAACCCCTCCCTTTGTGTGAAATCATGGCTCCAGTGAAGCCGATTTCAAAATTCGCTCTTTGACTTATTTCATGCCGAGAGTCACCACGAAGGAATCTGAAATTCTTTCGGACGATCATACCGTGAGACATTTGTCTCTAGCCTTGATCAGGAATGAATTTCGAAGGCTGACGGAGTAAGGCTCCAATAAGTCGGCCACAGCACTCATCGTCGCGTTTCTCAGTTTGGTCATTTTCACAAAGCGTTCGCTACCAAACCACCAGGAGAGATTTCTCATGGCTTTTACACGAAGACTCCATGAGTAATTAATCTCTGGCGCTGACGAGGAAGCGATTGCTATTTGGTAATTTTATCACACCTGATCTCTACCAAACCAGCAGCAGCTAATTCTAACGATTGTTAGAGTAACATTCCGTGAGACGTCTGTCACTAGCCCGGTGGTGGGGCTGAGGTGGGCTAGAAGGAAAATTTGGGGGCTACGTCAGAGGTGGGCGAGCGGAGCCGGGCAGTGGGCGGCAGCTGGTGCCACAGGGCGGGTGGCTGCAGCGCTGTGGTCTCCTCAGCGTGCGGCCGCCTTTGGACTGCTTGCAGCCCTTAGGAGCTGCCTGTCCGCGGGCCCGGCTCGGGGATCAGCAGAGCCGTTGGGGAGCCAGGGTGGGTCAGTCGGGGTTGCTGTGAGGAGACTTGGACCTTCTACCTGCCCTGAGTGGTGACCCCCCCCAATGTGTGGAGACATGGCCAGTGGTCTTCTCTTGGCACCCCAGTCCCTTGCTCGGGCTCAGGTCTGCACCGCTGCTGGAGTAGGGCTGCCACATCCCCGCTGGAACACCGGAAGGCTAACATAATTTTGCTTGCTCTTGAGCCCAGAATGCCTGGTTAACATATTTCCAAGTATGCTATTGCACGTTCTTTGTATCAGCCCAAGTTTGTACCAATTCAGTGATCTGGTGCTCTTTCCCCCGTACAATAGTATGATGCAATGCTTGCCTTATTTTTCAATGCCCTTCTAGGTCTAATGAATTTATAATTCCTGTCCCTGTTCCTATAACTCTTTAAAAGTATCTGCTATAGCTCGACAGTGACGAGGGACGGAATGTGTTGATTGGAAGAATTTGGACCATGCTTCAAATATGACGGCGCTCTATTGTGCACATTCAGGCCATGTTAGCGTCAAATTATTCCTGGTCCAGTTTAATGAAAGGTGTAGTTTTACTTGCATCTCTATGGGAGGCTTCATCTTCAGCTAATGAGGATTAGTTACATTTATGGTTGTGGACCATTTAAAACTAGACTGTTGTATTTCCTAGCAATTTAGTTCCATTCACCCGTATTGATATAGTCTGAGTGACTAGGGTTCCTGGTTTAAAAGGTGGAAACCCATGGTATCCAGGAAGAACAGGTTGACAATGACGATTTTAATTTATGGTAGGCTGGGTAGGTGTGCTAAACTCCAAAATACCGTCACGGTCATAGGGTGTGATGTTTAGCCAGTAAGTAACTCAAAGGACCCATGTAACACATAGATAGTGGTATAATTTGGATCTGGTTTTCAGTGGTGAAATAAAACCACCGGATCCCCAATGTGCATTGAATGTTCCCAAACTGTGCCAGGAATCCCCAAGGTTTTAGCCTCCTGTAATTGTTTAAACCATTGGAAATAATCATTCTGGACTTGTGTGGGATGATCCTTGGGGTGTATAGTAAAATGTGCAGGATCAATCATTAACTTAATTGATTGACTGAAATTAATCTGGCATGGTTGGATCTCAGGCCATACATATACCAGTATGGTATACTACTTTTCACAATACCTCTTTAATAGTGCTATTTATTCTTCATACCTGAAGAGAGGACTGGGGTCAGTATGGAATGTGGCATTTCTGGCTGATCTCTAGGGCTTGTAACATTATCGTTAAAATTTGCCCCACAAATGCACTTTCATTATCTGAGTTCCATAGCTGTACACTTCAGTGAAAAGCCTTTTAGCTGCAGTTCTTGCACTATTAGCCCTAGTGGGGAATGCGTCCACCCATCCTGAAAATGAATCTATACAAACCAACTACTGGAATCCTTCGTTTCTTCTCGGCAGCTTATCAATGAAAACTATCTGTATATTATGCCATGGTCCCAGGCAGGGGCGGCTCTAGAGCCCAGCGGGGCAAGCACCCGCCTGGGGCGGCCGTTTCCCAGGGGGGCGGCAGGCCGGTGGACCTGCCGCAGTTATGCTCGGCTGGACCTCCCGCAGGCATAACTGCGGCAGCTCAACCGGAGCCGCCGGACCGTGAGCCGTGCGCAGCTGCGGGAGGTCCAGTCATGCGCGCGGGAGGTCCGCTGCTCCCGCGGCTCCGGGGCGCCTCCCGCGCATGACTGCTTGGGGCGGCCAAATTTGTAGAGCCGCCCCTGGTCCCAGGTGCCTCATTGGTTGCCAGTGCGGGGAACGAGCTTTTGCATAGTGCACACAATTTTGCACCCATGTACTCACATCATCTTCCATACCGTCTCAGTCTGCTACTGCCTTAGCCTTCTTAGGTCCCTTCTGTCCCGTCATGCGTGAACTGATGTGCCGCTTCAGTCAGCTTCTGCCCCGCCGTTTTCCCCTGAGTTTGGCTGCAATTATCACTCACATCGCTAGATGGCAGCAGCGTACCAGAAAAGAGCTGAGGCGCGTAGCTGGCTTCTAGTAGCAATTGCTCTTTTTTGCCGCTGGGTGATAGCGTCGCCTCGGCGGTTCCACACTTCTGTCCCTGCTGTGGGCTTTGTAACTGATTGGGTTTCCTTGCCTTCGAAGAATGGATACATTCCCATTCTCCTAGGTACGCTAGCTCCTTCCCATCTGCTCCGTCCCAATGATTTCGTTGCCAGTCAAATATCCAATCAAATTTTGCCTTTCACGCAAAAATCACTGTCTGCATAGATATAGCTTGGTCCGGGAAAGCGTCAATATCATTTTAAAACATGATATATGACATGAAGCTCTGCATGTTGCGCTGAGCCATGCTTCAAATGACCTTGATTCACTTCCTTCCATAGGTTTATGGCAGCATATTTACTATACCGTTTCCCCTTAATTACTACTGAGCTGCCATCAGTAAACCAGATCTGTTTCTCCTGTCCTTAAGGAGGGTGCCTCTACCAGTGCAAGTTTTTGTTCTAAAGTAACCTCGGACATTCATGCTTAGTTCCTTTTTCAATTAAAGTGTGAGTCAATAAATCGGGCTTAGATACGGTTTTGGTAACGACCGCTATATTGATCGGAATGAGGGTTCATTGAGCCCACAGGTGTATTGGTGACCCTGCTTCCTATCAGTTTGTCAGAGAAGCTATAGTTGAGTGGGGTATGAGTACTTTGAATTGTGATCAGGGCTGTGTTCGTGAGCGGGTCAAAAGACTGGATTGCCCAAACAGCTGATAAACATTCAGGCTCACAAGGATCAAATTTAACACAGCACCTTGAAGTTTTTTTACATTCATATGCTACTGGCACTAGTTTGCCTGCCTTGTTATTTTGCAAGAGAGTAGCTGCTAAGGCAACTTCAGGGCTTTGACTCATCGGGGAAGTTTAACGCCCCAGTCACACACACAGCCCCCCCGCCAACCCTGGGAGAACAGCTGTACCTCCAGCGTCCTGCCCCAGTCACACACACATCCCGAGCTTAGGAGAACAGCTGAGATTTGCGTGTTTTATTTTATTTTACTTGGTAATTTGCTTTGTTCTGTCTGCTCCTACTTGGAACCACGTAAATCCTACTAGCTGTATTTAATAAAATCACTTTTTACTTATTAATTAACCCAGAGTATGTCGGGGGCAAGCAGCTGTGCATACCTCTCTATCAGTGTTATAGCAGGTGAACAATTTATGTTTACCCTGTATAAGCTATAGACAGGGTAAAATGGATATATTTGGGGTTTAGAACCCATTGGGAGACTTCTGAGTGATGAAGACAGGAACATTTCCGTAAGTTGCTTTCAGGTTAAGTCTGCAGCTTTGGGGCATGCGGTTCAGACCCTGGGTCTGTGCTGGAGCAGATGGGCATGTCTGGCTCAACAAGACAGGGTGCCGGAGTAGTCTTGGTACAACAGGTGGCAGTCCCCAGTGGTGTTTCTGTGATCCAAGCCATCACGCCCCTCAAGGCCTGCTCAGCTGGTGGGGGGAGGGAGGTGAGGAGATCAGCGAGCGACAGGGTGGGGAAGGTGGGGAGGGAGGCCCTTGAGGGAAGAGAAGGAGCAGGAGCTGTGCTTTCATAGACGAGGTGCAGCAGGGGGCAGGGAAGTTCCACTGCTCAGCATCCAGTTTTCCCAAATTAGAAAGTTAGCCACCCTATGCAGCTGGTGGCTCTGACATGAGGGGAGTGGGGGGGCTGAGAACGGCAGCTTCTGGTCAGGCGCCGAGCTCTGGAGGCCATTGACAGCACCAGTAAAGTGTCTCCCTAACATTTTACCTTTGCGCTGGGATGGGTGGATACAGGAAGGTTGAGGCAAATTTAAGGGTGGCTATAGCCCTTTCAAGTCCCCCTCTAACGCTGCCACTCATCTCAGAGAGAGTAACAGTCCTCAGCTCCCAGCTGATCTTGCCTGACATATGTCTCAAAGCCAGGCTGTCCTACCGCTCAGTCTCAGGACAGAGCTGAAGTGATTCTCCACCAGGTCTCCCTTGCAGGAAACACAACCCAAGAACATCAAGCGAGTGGCAGGGAATGTAAAGGTAGTTGGCTCCGGTGATTGCTAGTCCCCAAGGCAGTCATGGCTATATGTAAGAGGCACCAGGCTGCTCCCACATCCAAAATGATCACATTCTATTGTCCTTTCCCCTTGCCTTTATCCCACAGAGATCTCCCCTAACCAGAATGCACACATCTGCTGAAGCAAGGTAGAGAGCAGGGCTAGCATGCCGTGACCAGGAACTCTTGCCCAGTGATGTGGAAGAGGTGAGGACTGAGTATCTTTGGTTACATGCCTCTGGAAAGTTGGATGTCTAGATTGTGCAGGTCCATTTCTTCCAGATCCTCTTCCTGGGGCCGAGACTCTTGCCCTGCTCCGCTCCACTGGCCTGAGGAGTCTTCTGCAAGCACAGGAAATAACCCAAGAAAAAGTCTTTGGTTCCCAAAGCTCTACTGAGGCGTGAGCTCTTGCTCTCCCTGCCTCCCGCTCGCATCTGCTCTGCATCACCCCCAGTGAATGAACAGAAATGGATTCAACACCTATGGATCAATAGGCTGGTTACACCCATTTCCGCATCACTCTAGCACCCAGTACCACAGTAGGAGTCTCTTGCACTCCTCCCACATCTCCTCTCTTGCAGGCTTTTGAGACCAAGCCTGTTGGGATGCACACCTGCCCAGAGGTGACCAGATTCAGTCATATTCCTACATACAAATGGTTAACCTTGTCTAAAGACCAAAAATACTTCATACATTTCAAACAGTAATTATCCCACATGCAACTGGTGTCCAAGCGGGGCTTAAAACAGGTCTTTGCATTAAAAAGATTGTCCAAAAATTGTGTAATTGTAAACATTAGAGAGCTTGGTTATTGCTTAAAAACAAGTTCAACTTGAAATGAATTTTATAAATAATTTATTAATAATTTGGAGCATCCTTGGAAGTTTTATTACTGGAGGCACGACTAATTAAAAATCAAACCTAGGGTCTTCACTTTAAAGTGTTAGTTTCCACATTATTCTGAATAATGAGGATTTTCAGCCACATATTTATATATTTACTATGAAACAAGCAATGTGTGTCCTTATTGGAGCATTTGTGAGCTTTGCTTTAGGGTTAAAGCTATTGAAAAAGAAAAGCAAACAGGGTGAGGCAGTGAAGTAGCTGCCTACTCTGTAACGCGTCCATCACATACACTTGCTGGTAAATCGCCACTGGAAAAACACTCTCTTTCCCAATTTGGAAGTTAAGATTCTGTTAGAGTCCAACCGGAACAGTGAATGGAAGTTAAGATGCTCTGGTACTCGCTCTATTAGAGTCCAACCAGGAACAGTGAGCATAGAATCATAGAATCTCAGGGTTGGAAGGGACCTCAGGAGGTCATCTAGTCCAGCCCCCTGCTCAAAGCAGGACCAAACCCAACTAAATCATCCCAGCCAGGGCTTTGTCAAGCCTGACCTTAAAAACCTCTAAGGAAAGAGATTCCACCACCTCCCTAGGCAACCCATTCCAGTTCTTCACCACCCTACTAGTGAAAAAGGTTTTCCTAATGTCCAACCTAAACCTCCCCCTCTGCAACTTGAGACCATTACTCCTTGTTCTGTCATCTTCTACCACTGAGAACAGTCTAGATCCATCCTCTTTGGAACCCCCTTCGAGGTAGTTGAAAGCAGCTATCAAATCCCCCCTCATTCTTCTCTTCTGCAGGCTAAACAATCCCAGTTCCCTCAGCCTCTCCTCATAAGTCATGTGCTCCAGCCCCCTAATCATTTTTGTTGCCCTCCGCTGGACTCTCTCCAATTTATCCACATCCTTCTTGTAGTGTGGGGCCCAAAACTGGACACAGTACTCCAAATGAGGCCTCACCAGTGCTGAATAGAGGGGAATGATCACATCCCTCGATCTGCTGGAAATGCCCCTACTTATACAACCCAACATGCCATTAGCCTTCTTGGCAACGAGGGCACACTGTTGACTCATATTCAGCTTTTCGTCCACCGTAACCCCTAGGTTACGAATGCCCAGCCATTCGGTCCCTAGGCTGTAGCAGTGCATGGGATTCTTCCGTCCTAAGTGCAGGACTCTGCACTTGTCCTTGTTGAACCTCATCATATTTCTTTTGGCCCAATCCTCTAATTTGTCTAGGTCCCTCTGTATCCTATCCCTACCCTCCAGCGTATCTACCACTCCTCCCAGTTTAGTGTCATCTGCAAACTTGCTAAGGGTGCAGTCCACACCATCCTCCAGATCGTTAATGAAGATATTGAACAAAACCAGCCCCAGCACCGACCTTTGGGGCACTCCACTTGATACCGGCCGCCAACTAGACATGGACCCATTGATCACTACCCGTTGAGCCCGACCATCTAGCCAGTTTTCTATCCACCTTACTGTCCATTCATCCAGCCCATACTTCTTTAACTTGCTGGCAAGAATACAGTGGGAGACTGTATCAAAGGCTTTGCTAAAGTCCAGAAATAGCACATTCACTGGTTTCCCCTCATCCACAGAACTGGTTATCTCATCATAGAAGGCAATTAAGGTTAGTCAGGCATGACTTGCCCTTGGTGAATCCATGCTGACTGTTCCTGATCACTTTCCCCTCCTTTAAGTGGTTCGGAATTGATTCCTTGAGGACCTGTTCCATGATTTTTCCAGGGACTGAGGTGAGACTGTCTGGCCTGTAGTTCCCTGGATCTTCCTCCCAGAAGTAAAGTTTCCTCCCGTTCTATAACTGATGGGGTGGGGTGGCAGCAGGGACAAGGGGAATTGAGAATGAGGGGTGCCTGATGTGTTGGGGTATGGAGTTCCTTACTTCAGCTCCACAGGCTGGGTCCGGTGCAGAGCATGGCATGGCAGGGAGATGACATCTCCCATAATGCCGGGGCCCTTTCACAGCAAGGGTGTCACCTCCCATGGTAGCACGGGTTCCCACCTACTCCTCCTGCTTTCGCCTGACAACAGCACCACCCTTCACGGCACCACCTCATGGCAACTTCTGCTTCTGGACTCGCACCGGAAATGGGAAGTCCAGCTGGGCCTGGCAGTGGCTGACAGGAAATGGACACAGGCGCCACTGCCACTCCCATGGTGCCACAGGGCCCACCATGGCTGGTGGGAGATAGATAAATGTCTGTGTAACTCCCCAGCACTATGTCTCCTTTAGTGCTTGTGTCCCCCCCTCCCCCCGTCCTGCTTAGTCTGGGTGTTACGTAACCGAGCACACAGTGTGTCCCAGGCATGTTATGTCTCACCTTTGGGTCCAGCCTAACAGGGATGTCTCTCCCCATCCTCCCACCAGTAACTTCTCCCCCAACGCACACAGGACACGGAGCTGGCTGGTGCCCTTCTATAAAAGGACTGCTCTGTGCAACAGAAACCAGCCTAGTCCCCGCCCCGCAGGCTGGGAGCTTGCTGCTTCCTTCAACCGCATCACAAGTTACAAGAGGGGGCAGGAATAAAATCCCCACTGACTAAACAGGATGGGGTGAAGCATGTCACCAGGCCATAATATTCTGGATAACCCCTTGATGACCATTTTAGGATCATCCTCTCATGTGGCCTTCCTGGCCTCTGGCTAGCTGTGATGACGAGAGGGGGATGTTGTCCCCCTTCCTCTGGCTTCCCTGGCGGGCAGAGCCTAGTGCTACTACCTTGGCATGTCAGCTGGGGAGCAGAGCTCTTACCTTTGCTAATCAGGGGTTAGCCCCACAGCCAGTGAGGGGATGAGGTAGGGCTCAGTTGCTAATTTTGGGCCTGGGATTGCCCACTTTACAGGCTCAAATTTGGGGGGGAGGCTGTGGTCCCCCCCAATCACGCACACCTTAAAGTAGGAAATGTCCCTCACCTACTTATAATTGCACCCTAAATAACCTCTGGGATACTTTATTTTTGTTCTCAGAAGGTGCGCATCACCATATTATCGGAGCTGACTGTCACAGAGTCCCCGAATCACGGAGTCCTCAGGTTATGTTCTGGAACTTCTCCATACAAGGCCAGTCAGGACTCTGGAGGACCCTCCGCCTTTTGAGCGCACTGTCTCCAGGGCAAGATGCTTACACAGCTTCGATCTTCCTGGATCTGAGCATCCCCTTCCACACTGTTCGATTCCTGCACCGAGTCGACCCGGACGGGGCCCTGCACCCCAACTCGGCAGTCAGCAGTGACTCTCAGCCAGCTAGTAAAACAGAAGGTTTATTAGTTGACACGAATGCAGCGGGTAGAATTGAACTTGTTAGCAGAGAAATCAGTGACTAGTATCAGAGGGGTAGCCGTGTTAGTCTGGTTCTGTAAAAGCAGCAAAGAATCCTGTGGCACCTTATAGACTAAGAGACGTTTTGCAGCATGAGCTTTCGTGGGTGAATAGTCTGTTAGTCTATAAGGTGCCACAGGATTCTTTGCTCCAAATCAGTGACTTTCAGCCAAGTCCATCCAGAAGCTCTGGACTCCCCCTCTACCAGACACACATACACCATAACAAGGGAAAATCCCCACTTTGTCACACTGACGCTTTAGATTCCTGCTGTCTCTGTCTTGGTACATCATTTCACCCCACTTCTCTATACTACCCTATCTTTTTTTCTTTCTCTCTAGTCTGTTCCAAGTCTGGCCGGCCTTAAAAATGACTCAGCTCTGTTATACGCTGTACTCGGCACCACAGGCTGAAGCAGCGTGAGCAGCATCTCTCTGGGAATGAGAAAGCTACAGTGAGATGGTCTCCCAAGTCCATTGCATGAGTCAGGATCCAGGGGCCGAAAGCGCTAGCTGTCCTTGTGTCCTGCCTGCAGCATCTGAGACAGAAGCTTCTGTTCTTTTCCATCCCTCCTGGGTGGCTGCCATGACAGCAGTGCTAATCTTAACAAAAATGACTGTGGATCTGCTATTCCATATTTAACGGCCTTTCCCGTTCCTCCAGAAAAGCTATGAGGGGGCAGATCTGATGGAGCTATGGCACCAGCTGAGGGGTTGCCTCTTCTTGCTAGCAGGAGATTTGGGGCATGATTTTCCACACTTACACTGTTGAAGATCAGTATTAACTCAGTGGAGTTGCATCAGTCTGAATGAGCGGAAAGTTGACCCATGCAGATGAGCTGTTTCTTAATGAGGGGGTGGAGAAAAGGGGAAACTGAAAGGCGAGATAGTAATATGTAAGCAGAACAGCAAGAGATGAGTGTCAATCTCTGTCACGGAGTGTCGGGGAGTCAAGGCCCTGCACCCCCACCATGACTCTCAGCCAGCCGGTAAAGCGGATTTATTTAGACGACAGGAACACAGTCCAAGACAGGTTTTGGAGGCACAGACAACAGGATCCTCCCCAATTAGATCCATCTTGGGGTCCCAGGAGCACCACTGCCCCCTTCGGGGGTCAGAGCCCTATCTGTGCTTCCCTCCATTCCCCAGCCAGCTCCTGAAAACCCCCTCACTCCCCAGCGTCTCCTCCCCCAGGCCTTTGTTCAGCTTCCCAAGCAGAGGAGTCACCTGGCCTCTAACACCTTCCTGGGTTCTCACATTACATGCTCAGGCATCTTCCCTCAAGGCCAGTTTCCCATCTCCCAGTGCAGACCTTTCTCCCAGGCCAACACCCCCCACGCAGCATTCACAGACCACAGTGAGCAGGGGCGGCTCTAGGAATGCGGCCGCCCCAAGCAGGGCGGTGCGCCGCAGGGGGCGCGCTACCGGTCGCCGGTACCCTGACGTCGGGGGACCTCTTGCAGACGTGCCTGCGGAGGGTCCGGTGGTCCCACGGCTCAGGTGGAGCTTCCACAGGCATACCTGCGGGAGGTCCACCCGAGCCGCGGGACCAGCGGACCCTCCGCAGTCATGCCTGCCGGAGGTCCACCGGAGCCACCAGACTAGCGCACCTCCGCAGTCATGCCTGCAGGAGGTCCGCCGGAGCCGCCTGCCGCCCTGCCGGGAAAATGGGCACTGGGGTCTGGAGCCGGCCCTGACAGTAAGAACAGTTCCAGTGCGTCACACTCTCATTTTCTGTCTCTGAGTGACCTTGGCACCAAGCGCCCTGCTCTTCGCTGACCTTGGCTCTTATCATCCCAGGCTTGATGTGACCTTCCTGCTTCTTATTCTGTCAGTCACCTTTTCTTTCCCCTTTCCTTTTGTCCCATTTTAAGGAGGAAATCCCTTACGCAAATAGGAGGAGGAAGCAATTGCCCTGAATGGGGAATGAAATTTACCAGGCAACCACAGAGATAGATTCTGGTCTCATTTACACTAATGTCCCAACATTGGCATCCATCGAGTTACTCCTGTTTTACACCAAACATGAGATCAGAATCAGGCCCTTTGCCTCCCCTGACACTGTTCTTTCATGATTGGCCCTGCACCTCATCTTGGGATGGGGCAAGGTGGGTCAGTCCGAGAGAAAAACCAGAGGGCCCAATTCATTACCTCACCTGCACCCATGCAAAAGGGGTGGAAATTGCTCCCAAATCAGAGTGGTAGGTTCTTTTTTCCATTTTTAAAAAGCCCTCCCATTGGCTCTTTTGATCAGAGGCCCAACTCCCTTTCTTTTACCTATGCTGGGAGGCTTTTTTAACCCTTTACAGGTAAAACCAGCAGAGTACAGCCACCAAGAGGGACTTTATAGCTAACTGGCTGGCTGGGTGTCCACAAAAGGGAGCTACGCCCGCCCCCGCATTTATCACAGCAGCCAACAGGGAAGTGGGAGGGAGGCACTCCTAGGCCTGGCCTACACTGGGGCGGGGAATCGATGTAAGATACACAACTTCAGCTAGGGGAATAGCTTGCCTGAAGTCGAAGTCTCTTATTTCGACTTACCTCCCGTCCTCGCCGCGTGGGATCAACGGCCGCAGCTCCCCCTGTCGACCCCGCTACCGCCGCTCGCCCTGGTGGAGTTCTGGGGTTGATGGGAGCGCATTCGGGGATCGATATATCGCGTCTAGATGGAAAGCGATCTATCGATCCCTGATAAACCGATCGCTACCCATAGACATACCCTTAGAGCCGGCATGTCCCCTCTGTTTCTCCCTTGCTGCTTGGGCAGAAGCGGAAAGGGGGCAAAAGATGCCCGGCTGAAGGGTTTTGCGCTCGGCCTTGAGGATTAAGCCCGAGCCCCCGGCATGGCTGCTGGGAGATGGATTTTCGTGTCGCAGCCAGCGCGCCCTTCGGGCCACAAGCTGAACACACTGAGGCCAGCAGGGACAGCTCTGAAGCGGCAAAAGGGTTCCTTTGAGGGTCCAAGGAGGTAGTAGGGTCAGTACCATCCCTGGGTGGGCTCAAATCACCATCCTTTGGGTTAACAGCTGAATGCGCTGACCCAGTGTGCTCCACCACAGCCACTGACCCCTCCATAACCTCCAAACCCATCCCCTACAGCCCCCCATTCCCTGCCAGAGCGCTCAAACCCATCCCCCATAGCCCCAGATTCCCTGCCACAGCGCTCAAATCCATCCTCCACAGCCCCACATTCCCTGCCACAGCGCTCAAACTATCCCCCACAGCCGCACATTCCGTGCCACAGTGCTCAAACCCATCCCCCACAGCCCCACATTCCCTGCCACAGTGCTCAAACCCATCCCCCACAGCCCCCCATTCCCTGCCACAGCGCTCAAACCCATCCCCCACAGCCCCCCATTCCCTGTCACAGCGCTCAAACCCATCCCCCACAGCCCCACAGAACAAAAGTAAAGTATCCCAGAGGTTATTTAGGGTGCAATTATAAGTAGGTGAGGGACATTTCCCTACTTTAAGGTGTGCGTGATTGGGGGGGACCACAGCCTCCCCCCCAAATTTGAGCCTGTAAAGTGGGCAATCCCAGGCCCAAAATTAGCAACTGAGCCCTACCTCATCCCCTCACTGGCTGTGGGGCTAACCCCTGATTAGCAGAGGTAAGAGCTCTGCTCCCCAGCTGACATGCCAAGGTAGTAGCACTAGGCTCTGCCCGCCAGGAGCCAGAGGAAGGGGACAACATCCCCCTCTCGTCATCACAGCTAGCCAGAGGCCAGGAAGGCCACATGAGAGGATGATCCTAAAATGGTCATCAAGGGGTTATCCAGAATATTATGGCCTGGTGACATGCTTCACCCCATCCTGTTTAGTCAGTGGGGATTTTATTCCTGCCCCCTCTTGTAATTTGTGATGTGGTTGAAGGAAGCAGCAAGCTCCCAGCCTGCGGGGCGGGGACTAGGCTGGTTTCTGTTGCACAGAGCAGTCCTTTTATAGAAGGACACCAGCCAGCTCCCTGTCCTGTGTGCGTTGGGGGAGAAGTTACTGGTGGGAGGATGGGGAGAGACACCCCTGTTAGGCTGGACCCAAAGGTGAGACAGAACATGCCTGGGACACACAGTGTGCTCCGGTAAGGAACACCCAGACTAAGCAGGACGGGGGGAGGGGGGGACACAAGCACTAAAGGAGACATAGTGCTGGGGAGGTACACAGACATTTATCTATCTCCCACCAGCCATGGTGGGCCCTGTGGCACCATGGCAGTGGCAGTGGCGCCTGTGTCCATTTCCTGTCAGCCACTGCCAGGCCCAGCTGGACTTCCCATTTCCAGTGCGAGTCCAGAAGCAGAAGTTGCCATGAGGTGGTGCCGTGAAGGGTGGTGCTGTTGTCAGGCGAAAGCAGGAGGAGTAGGTGGGAATCCGTGCTACCATGGGAGGTGACACCCTTGCTGTGAAAGGGCCCGGCATTATGGGAGATGTCATCTCCTGCCATGCCATGCTCTGCACCGGACCCAGCCTGTGGAGCTGAAGTAGGGAACTCCATACCCCAACACATCAGGCACCCCTCATTCTCAATTCCCCTTGTCCCTGCCGCCACCCCACCCCATCAGTTATAGAACGGGAGGAAACTTTACTTCTGGGAGGAAGATCCAGGGAACTACAGGCCAGACAGTCTCACCTCAGTCCCTGGAAAAATCATGGAACAGGTCCTCAAGGAATCAATTCCGAACCACTTAAAGGAGGGGAAAGTGATCAGGAACAGTCAGCATGGATTCACCAAGGGCAAGTCATGCCTGACTAACCTTAATTGCCTTCTATGATGAGATAACCGGTTCTGTGGATGAGGGGAAACCAGTGGATGTGCTATTTCTGGACTTTAGCAAAGCCTTTGATACAGTCTCCCACTGTATTCTTGCCAGCAAGTTAAAGAAGTATGGGCTGGATGAATGGACAGTAAGGTGGATAGAAAACTGGCTAGATGGTCGGGCTCAACGGGTAGTGATCAATGGGTCCATGTCTAGTTGGCGGCCGGTATCAAGTGGAGTGCCCCAAGGGTCGGTGCTGGGGCCGGTTTTGTTCAATATCTTCATTAACGATCTGGAGGATGGTGTGGACTGCACCCTTAGCAAGTTTGCAGATGACACTAAACTGGGAGGAGTGGTAGATACGCTGGAGGGTAGGGATAGGATACAGAGAGACTGACCATTGTCCCAGCCTGGAGAGACAATGAGCTTGTGCCCAGCAAGACGTGGGCAGTGTCATGAGTCCCCTTTTCCAATCAGCTATTCTTCCACCCTGAGCACAAAGTCTCAGCCCCATGGAGAGGGGAAGAGGCTCGTTTGTAGAGCACGTACGCCTGCCCGCTGACCCTCCCCTGCCTCCTTTTCCCACAGCACATCCATTTCAGGTTCCTCTCCAAAAAAACCCAGGAGAGAGCCAGGGCCATACAGAGCAGTGCTGCCCTGCTCGAATTTGCTGTGAAGGGGCTGTGTTGGATGGCTTTGAGCTCTGTGGCAGGGAATGGGGGCTGTGGGGGATGGGTTTGAGTGCTGGGGCAGGGAATGGGGGTCTGTGGGGGATGGGTTTGAGGGCTGTAGCAGGGAACGAGGCGGCTATGATGGGGTTGTGGGGTTCGGGTTTGAGGGCTGAGGAAGGGAATGGGGGGCAGTGGGGGATGGGTTTGAGTGCTGTGGTAGGGAATGGGGGCTGTGGGGGATGGGTTTGAGCGCTGTGGTAGGGAATGTGGGGCTGTGGATGATGGGTTTGAGCCCTGTGGTAGGGCACGGGGGTCTGTGGTGGGTCTGTGGGGTTGGGTTTGAGAGCTGTGCAGGGAATGGGGGGGCCTGTAGGGGATGGGTTTGAGTGCTGGGGCAGGGAGTGGGGGGCGGTGAGTGTTGGGTTTGAGAGCTGTGGCAGGGAACGAGGCGGCTGTGATGGGTCTGTGTGGGATGGGTTTCAGCTCTCTGGCAGGGAACGGGAGGCTGTGGGGTGGGTTTAAGCACTGACACAGGGAATGGGGGCTGTTGAGATGGGTTTTAGCGCTGTGGCAGAGAATGAGGCGGCTATGATGGGGTTATGTGGCTGTGGGGGATCGGTTTATGGACTGTCGTAGAGAATGGGGGGCTGTGGGGGTTGGGTTTGAGAGCTCTGGCACGAAATGGGGGGCTGTGGTGGATGGGTTTGAGCACTGTAGCAGGGAACGAGGCGGCTATGATGGGGTTGTGGGGTTCAGGTTTGAGGGCTGAGGAAGGGAATGGGAGGCTGTGGAGGATGGGTTTGAGCGCTGTGGGAAGGAACGAGGCGGCTGTGATGAGGCAATAGGGGATGGGTTTGAGGGCTGTGGCAGGGAATGGGGGCTGTGGGGGTGGGTTTCAGCCCTGTGGCAGGGAGTGGGCGGAGGTGGGGGAAGGGTTCGAGTGCTGTGGCAGGGAATGGGTGGCTGTGGGGGATGGGTTTGAGCGCTGTGGCAGGGTATGGAGGGCTGTGGGTGATGGGTTTGACCGGTGTGGCAGCAAATCGGGGGCTGTAGGGGATGGGTTTGAGGGCTTTGGCAGGGAATGATGAGCTTGTTATGGGTCTGTGGGTAATCGGTTTGAGCATTGTGGAAGGGAATGGCAGGATGTGCGGGATGGATTTGAGCCCTGTGGCATGGAGCTGCAGGAGAGATTGCTGCTGGGAGCAGGAGTGTCCTTTCTTGTCTGTATGAGCTCCACAGCGCTCAAACCCATCCTCCACAGCCTCCCATTCCCTGCCACAGCACTCGAACCCTTCCCCCACCTCCGTCCACTCCCTGCCACAGGGCTGAAACCCACCCCCACAGCCCCCCATTGCCTGCCACAGCCCGCAAACCCGTCCCCTATTGCCTCATCACAGCAGCCTCGTTCCTTCCCACAGCGCTCAAACCCATCCTCCACAGCCTCCCATTCCCTTCCTCAGCCCTCAAACCCGAACCCCACAACCCCATCATAGCCGCCTCGTTCCCTGCTACAGTGCTCAAACCCATCCACCACAGCCCCCATTTCGTGCCAGAGCTCTCAAACCCAACCCCCACAGCCCCCCATTCTCTATGACAGTCCATAAACCGATCCCCCACAGCCACATAACCCCATCATAGCCGCCTCATTCTCTGCCACAGCACTAAAACCCATCTCAACAGCCCCCATTCCCTGCGTCAGCGCTTAAACCCACCCCCCAGCCCCGTTCCCTGCCAGAGAGCTGAAACCCATCCCACACAGCCCCATCACAGCCGCCTCGTTCCCTGCCACAGCTCTCAAACCCAACACTCACAGCCCCCCACTCCCTGCCCCAGCACTCAAACCCATCCCCTACAGGCCCCCCCATTCCCTGCACAGCTCTCAAACCCAACCCCACAGACCCACCACAGACCCTGTGCCCTACCACAGGGCTGAAACCCATCATCCACAGCCCCACATTCCCTACCACAGCGCTCAAACCCATCCCCCACAGCCCCCATTCCCTACCACAGCACTCAAACCCATCCCCCACTGCCCCCCATTCCCTTCCTCAGCCCTCAAACCCGAACCCCACAACCCCATCATAGCCGCCTCGTTCCCTGCTACAGCCCTCAAACCCATCCCCCACAGCCCCCATTCCCTGCCACAGAGCTCAAAGCCATCCACCACAGCCCCTTCACAGCCAGCTCGTTCCCTACCACAACGCTTAAGCCCATCCCCCACAGCCCCCATTCCCTTTCACAGACCTCAAACCCATCCCCCACAGTCCCACATTCCCTGCCACAGCACTCAAACCCATCCCCCACAGCCCCACATTCCCTGCCACAGCGCTCAAACCCATTTCCCACAGCCCCCGGTTTCCTGCCAGAGTGCTGAAACCCATCCCACACAGCCCCATCACAGCTGCCTCGTTCCCTGCCACATCTTTCAAACCCCATCCCCACAGCCCCATCACAGCTGCCTCATTACCTCACACAGCCCTCAAACCCATCCCGCCCAGCCCCCATTCCCTTCCTCAGCCCTGAAACCCGAACTCCACAACCCAATCATAGCCGCCTCATTCCCTGCCACTGTTCTCAAACCCATCCCCCACAGCCCCATCACAGCCACCTCGTTCCCTACCACAGCGCTCAAACCCATCCCCCACTGCCCCCATTCCCTTCCTCAGCCCTCAAACCCGAACTCCACAACCCAATCATAGCCGCCTCATTCCCTGCTACAGCCCTCAGACCCATCCCCAACAGCCTCCCATTCCCTGCCAGAGCTCTCAAACCCATCCCCCACAGACCCCCATTCCCTGCCCCAGCACTCAAACCCAACCCCACAGCCCCACCACAGACCCCGTGCCCTACCACAGAGCTCAATACCCATCCCCCTCAGCCCCACCACAGCCCCCTGTGCCCTGACACAGAGCTCAAACCCATCCCCCACAGGACCTCATTCCCTGCCACAGGGCTCAAACCCATCCCTCATAGCCCCATCCTTCCACAGCCCCATCCTGCCACAGCGCTCAATTCCCTGCCACAGCATTCCCCAAACCCTCAAACCCATCCCCCACAGCCCCCCATTCCCTGCGACAGCCCTCAAACCCATCCCCCACAGCCCCATTCCCTGCCACAGCGCTCAAACCCATCCCCACAACCTCCCATTCCCTGCCACAGCACTCTCAACCCATCCCCACAGCCCCATTCCCTGCCACAGCGCTCAAACCCATCCTCCACAGCCTCCCATTCCCTGCCACACCGCTCAAACCCATCCCCATAGCCCCATCACAGCCCGCCTCCCTGCCACAGCGCTCAAACCCATCCCCCCAGCTCCCATTCCTGCCACAGCCCTCAAACCCATCCCCATCCACCCCCCCAGCCCTGCCACAGCCACCTGAAACCCATCCTGCACACAGCCCCATTCCTGCCACAGCGCTGAAACCCAACCCCACCACCCCAGCCCCCATTCCCTGACCACAGGCGCTCAAACCCATCCCCACAGCCCCCCATTCCCTGCCACTGACCCATCCCCACAGTTCTCAAACCTCCTGCCACAGCCCCAGCCCCCATCCCCACAGCTGCCTCCCCCCTGCCACAGCCTCAAACCCATCCCCCACCACTGCCACATTGCTGCTCAGCGCTTTCATTCTCCCATCCTGGACCCGGCAACCTCCCATTCCCTGCCACAGCGCTGAAACCCATCCACACACACACCCATTCCCTTCCACAGGGCTCTAACCCATCCCCACAGGCCCCCTTCCACAGATCTCAAACAAACTCCGCGCACTTGCTGGGTGCCCTTGATGACCTATACAATTCTCAGCAGAGCAGTGACTGACTCCCTCCCCCCCTCGTGACTCTCCCACGTTGTTTCGCGCTGTTCCTGTCTCTCTGTTGACCCCGGCGTATACACACACACACACACACACACACACACACACAGAGTCTATCACCTCATGCCAGGCCAGCAGTGGCCAGCCCTGTCCTGTGGGCACGGAGAACCTAACTTCCATTTATGTCAGCCAGGAGGCTGGATGTGCACATTACAGGAAATAAACTTTTCGCCCAGCATAATCACTGAAAAAAATTCGTTTGCTAATTGCAAAAAAGGCTCTCTGTGTGTGGCTCTTTGTCCTGTCTCTCTGTTGTCAGCAGCAGAGCAGAGCTTTATGAGACTGCTGCTGCTGTCCAGCCAGCAGCAGTTTCCCTTCTCTCTCTTCTCTCTGTGTGTGGGCTGCACAGCAGCAGCAGCCAGCCCCCCCCCCCCCCTCTCTCTAATGGTCATTCTCCCTTGCTTGAATCGCTCTTCATGTACCATCATGTAGCCTCATTAAAACAGCCCAGATGTGGACACAGGCATCAGCAACCGATTCCCCAAGCTAAAGTCCCCTTTGCAATCCAGGGAAACAGCCTGGGTTGTCTGGAGCGCAGGGTTTGGTCCATGGTGACTGCCGACACTGCACCTGCTATACAGCGACTCATGGGACACCTCTAGCCCATCAGCACTCGGCTCTCCCACATTCTGCTGAGCGGCTGAGATCTGGGGGAACAGAAACCCTTTGTTAGAAACAGAAAAGCTCCTCACAGGAACACTCTGTCTCGGATTCCCACAGGGGCACTCTCTGGTCATTCACTTATCACCCAAGACCTAAAACCTACAGCACCAGAGCCCTTGCAATTGTCCAGAACCAGGCTCCAAATCCCTCGAGTGGCTCACAAGGTGGATAAGAGTCCTGGTGCAGCCAACCCATTGACCAAGTAGCCCCCCCCCCTTGGTAAGTAAGAGGTTGCAGGCACTGAGGCCTCGAATAGCTCTTTCTGGAGCAGGATTCACCGCAGGTGTCATGAGATGCTGGAAATGTGTCTGCGCACTCTGGAACCCAACTCATACAGACAAGAAAGGACACTACTGCTCCCAGCAGCAATCTCTCCTGCAGCTCACCTGCTAGAGATTAGGGGTCTTTCAGATCTGGATCATTCCCATGCCTCACCTCACTGACATTCCCATGAGCCTCACATACTCTGCTGGAAACAAGTAGCAGGCTCTTGCCCTGTATCCATGACACGCTCACTGCAGGGGTGGGGGGGAGATAGCGCCACACCTGAGCACCGGTGGAGAGTCCTTACCTCCCCACATCCTGGCCATGTTCCTATAGCCCAGGCGCTCGGTGTCCTGGAGCCCGTCCCGACACCACAGCTCTCTTGCCTCTCTGATGTTCAGCCCTGGGGGAGAAGGACACACCCATTTGGGCCATTTGGCATTCCGGTTTCAGTGCCTGTTTCCTTCTGTTCCCATTGCTGGGTACACACTGGCCGGGGTCCTCGTGGCATCCATGGACCAATGGACTCGCAGGGTCCCCACCAGGTGGTTTAGTACCGGAAGGGGGATTTGTTTCAGTCATCGCAGTAATCATGGGACCCTTGTGGCCATTGTGCTCTGGGAGTGGGTGCCTGTTAATGGTGGCGTCTAATACCGAGAACCCCCCACCCCCACCCACTGAAGTCAGGTCCAGCTGCTGACATCCTACAAGCTTTGTGTCCTTTCCCTGTGATTCCTGCTTCAGCTCCTACCCTCATGATGGGCTCTGTCCCTCCACATGCCTCAATAGCTCCATTCCTGTCCCCTCACTAGCTAGCTGCCCTGTCAGGGCTGATTTCCCTGGACTGGGGGACAGAGCTGAGCTCTGAGATAAAGCAGCCAATTTCCCTGGCACTTTCACATTCACCTCCCTAATTCAGAGAGAGGGGCAGAGAAAGAGTCATCATCTAAGGTGGGGTGGGTCTCAGAGGAGGGGGCTTCTTTCTGTAGGGTCCCATTGCCCAGCTGAGGGAGTCTCAAAGGAGGGGGGGCCTTGTTTCTATTGGGGTTCCTCTGCCCCGCTACAGTGGGTCTAAATAGAGAGGCCTTAGTTCTAGAGGCGTCCCAATGGCCAGCGGGAGCTAGTCTCCGAGAGGCTCGTTTCCATGGGGTCCCATTGCCCAGCTGGGTTTCTTACCGTTCTTCTGCAGGAAGAGCCTGTGCAGCCCATAGATCTCGCCACTGGCTGAGCACTCGCTGCCTAGCTACTCCAGAATAATAAGGGCCCTGAGGCCAGGCACAAATCTGCCAGCCACTGCCCTATGGAATGCAGTCCCTTACGGACCCAGGGGAGACCAATTAGCCAAGGGATGAGGAACTTGACTCAAGCCCTGACACTGCAGGATGCTGGGGTCAAAGGTCACTTACCTCCAATCCAGGCAGGGAGGTGGCAAATTCGAGCAGGGCAGCACTGCTCTGTATGGCCCTGGCTCTCTCCTGGGTTTTTTTGGAGAGGAACCTGAAATGGATGTGCTGTGGGAAAAGGAGGCAGGGGAGGGTCAGCGGGCAGGCGTACGTGCTCTACAAACGAGCCTCTTCCCCTCTCCATGGGGCTGAGACTTTGTGCTCAGGGTGGAAGAATAGCTGATTGGAAAAGGGGACTCATGACACTGCCCACGTCTTGCTGGGCACAAGCTCATTGTCTCTCCAGGCTGGGACAATGGTCAGTCTTGGGGCTGGTCTATTTACTCTGAAACGCCTGATCAATGAACAGCATGTCAGGATCAAGGCACACGCCCTTGACACACACACCCCAGACCCCAGGTGTAAAGGACTTGGTAGAATGGATGGAACAGCCGTGAGGACAAAAGCTCTGGCCCAGGGGAGCTGAAGGGAGAATGTTGATGGATTCCCCTCTCTGCTTCCTGCCACCAGCGCTCCTCCGACTTCCCCAAGGCAGGTGACTTTGTGCTGCAGCTGGGTCTCTATGTATCTCACCCAGCCAATAACATCAGCCGGCAAGCCAGGGGCGAGATCTATGGGATGCACAGGCTCTTCATGCAGAAGAGGGGTGTAACCCCCAAGCAGATTACCTAGAGTCCTGGAGCTCTGTCTGCTGGCAGCTCAGGGAGTAGGAGCCAAGGCAAACTCAGAGTCTGCCCAGCAACCAATAGGGAGTGGAGATGCCCCTCCCAGGGAGTGGAAGAGAGGGGAGAAGCCATTTTTGAGGAGAGGCTGGAGCCAGCCAGGGCAAGGGCCGAACTGGCTGTGAGGGGGGCTGGTGAGTCCCAGGCCTGCAAGCAGGGTTCCCCCTGAGAACTGGCCTCTAGGGACCTGACCGCAGATCCCTCAACTGGGTTTTCCTTCCCCACGGATGATTCCCAATTGTTACATTTGCTGAGAAATTTCCCCAGCCAGGCTGGGTTCACCTCCAGCTCCCCTGGTGAGACCAGTCCCCACATGGTCAGCACTGCTAGTCCAAGGCTGATTCCTGCCTGAGGAGGATCCCTGCCAGCGGACAGCAGCCCCTGGAATCGTCCAGCGTCATCCTCAACCCTGAAGATCATTTGTGGAGTTCGTGAGTGCCTTGTCTTTAGTTGGTTAGTCAGGGAATTTGTTTTGGGGACCCTCTACTCCCTGAACTGTGTCCTCAAGCCAGGGAGTGAGGGTTTGAGGATTCTATAATCTACCGCTTATTACACCTGTGGAGGGATTCACCACCTCCTCCCACTTGTGGGTCTTTTGGGCTGTACTGAACCCAGTCAGCCGCACTGCTACACCTCTGCAGAGAATTGTATAGGTCATCAAGGGCCCCAGCAAGGTACGCGGGTTTGAGAACTATGGCAGGGAACGGGGGCCTGTGGGGGATGGGTTAGAGCCCTGTGGAAGGGAATGGGGGGCTGTGGTGGATGGGTTTCAGCGCTGTGGCAGGGAATGGGAGGTTGTGCAGGATGGGTTTCAGCACTGTGGCAGGGAATGGGGGCAGTGGCGGATGGGTTTGAGGGCTGCGGCAGGGAATGGGAGCTGTGGGGGATGGGTTTGAGCGCTGTGGCAGGGAACGAGGCGGCTGTGATGGGGCTATGGGGGATGGGTTTGAGCGCTGTGGCAGGGAATGGGAGGTTGTGGAGGATGGGTTTGAGGGTTGTGGCAGGGAATGGGAGCTGTGGGGGATGGGTTTGAGCTCTGTGTCAGGGCACAGGGGGCTGTGGTGGGGCTGAGGGGGATGGGTATTGAGCGCTGTGGTAGGGCACGGGGGTCTGTGCTGGGGTTGTGGGGTTGGGTTTGAGTGCTGGGGCAGGGAATGGGGGGCTGTGGGGGATGGGTTTCAGCGCTGTGGCAGGGAATGGGAGGTTGTGCAGGATGGGTTTGAGTGCTGTGGCAGGGAATGGGGGCCTGTGGGGGATGGGTTTGAGGGCTGCGGCAGGGAATGGGAGCTGTGGGGGATGGGTTTGAGCGCTGTGGCAGGGAACAAGGCGGCTGTGATGGGGCTATGGGGGATGGGTTTGAGCGGTGTGGCAGGGAATGGGAGGTTGTGGGGGATGGGTTTGAGCTCTGTGTCAGGGCACAGGGGACTGTGGTGGGGCTGAGGGGGATGGGTATTGAGCTCTGTGGTAGGGCACGGGGTCTGTGGTGGGGCTGTGGGGTTGGGTTTGAGTGCTGGGGCAGGGAATGGGGGTCTGTGGGGGATGGGTTTGAGAGCTCTGGCAGGGAATGGAAGCTGTGGGGGATGGGTTTGAGCGCTGTGGCAGGGAACAAGGCGGCTGTGATGGGGCTATGGGGGATGGGTTTGAACGCTGTGGCAGGGAACGAGGCGGCTGTGATGGGGCTATGGGGGATGGGTTTGAGCGCTGTGGCAGGGAATGGGAGGTTGTGGGGGATGGGTTTGAGCTCTGTGTCAGGGCACAGGGGACTGTGGTGGGGCTGAGGGGGATGGGTATTGAGCTCTGTGGTAGGGCACGGGGTCTGTGGTGGGGCTGTGGGGTTGGGTTTGAGTGCTGGGGCAGGGAATGGGGGTCTGTGGGGGATGGGTTTGAGAGCTCTGGCAGGGAATGGGGGGCTGTGGGGGATGGGTCTGAGGGCTGTAGCAGGGAATGAGGCGGCTATGATTGGGTTGTGGAGTTCGGGTTTCAGGGCTGAGGAAGGGAATGGGGGCAGTGGGGGATGGGTTTGAGTGCTGTGGTAGGGAACGAGGCGGCTGTGATGGGGCTATGGGGGATGGGTTTGAGCGCTGTGGCAGGGAATGGGAGGTTGTGGGGGATGGGTTTGAGCTCTGTGTCAGGGCACAGGGGGCTGTGGTGGGGCTGAGGGGATGGGTATTGAGCGCTGTGGTAGGGCACGGGGGTCTGTGCTGGGGTTGTGGGGTTGGGTTTGAGTGCTGGGGCAGGGAACGGGGGCCTGTGGGGGATGGGTTAGAGCCCTGTGGAAGGGAATGGGGGGCTGTGGTGGATGGGTTTCAGCGCTGTGGCAGGGAATGGGAGGTTGTGCAGGATGGGTTTGAGTGGTGTGGCAGGGAATGGGGGCCTGTGGGGGATGGGTTTGAGGGCTGCGGCAGGGAATGGGAGCTGTGGGGGATGGGTTTGAGCGCTGTGGCAGGGAACAAGGCGGCTGTGATGGGGCTATGGGGGATGGGTTTGAGCGGTGTGGCAGGGAATGGGAGGTTGTGGGGGATGGGTTTGAGCTCTGTGTCAGGGCACAGGGGACTGTGGTGGGGCTGAGGGGGATGGGTATTGAGCTCTGTGGTAGGGCACGGGGTCTGTGGTGGGGCTGTGGGGTTGGGTTTGAGTGCTGGGGTAGGGAATGGGGGTCTGTGGGGATGGGTTTGAGAGCTCTGGCAGGAATGGAAGCTGTGGGGATGGGTTTCAGCGCTGGGGCAGGGAACAAGGCGGCTGTGATGGGGCTATGGGGGATGGGTTTGAACGCTGTGGCAGGGAACGAGGCGGCTGTGATGGGGCTATGGGGGATGGGTTTGAGCGCTGTGGCAGGGAATGGGAGGTTGTGGGGGATGGGTTTGAGCTCTGTGTCAGGGCACAGGGGACTGTGGTGGGGCTGAGGGGGATGGGTATTTAGCTCTGTGGTAGGGCACGGGGTCTGTGGTGGGGCTGTGGGGTTGGGTTTGAGTGCTGGGGCAGGGAATGGGGGTCTGTGGGGGATGGGTTTGAGAGCTCTGGCAGGGAATGGGGGGCTGTGGGGGATGGGTCTGAGGGCTGTAGCAGGGAATGAGGCGGCTATGATTGGGTTGTGGAGTTCGGGTTTCAGGGCTGAGGAAGGGAATGGGGGCAGTGGGGGATGGGTTTGAGTGCTGTGGTAGGGAACGAGGTGGCTGTGATGGGGCTGTGGGGGATGGGTTTGAGAACAGTGGCAGGGAATAGGGGGCTGGGCGGGATGGGTTTGAGGGTTGTGTGAGGTAATGAGGCAGCTGTGATGGGGCTGTGGGGATGGGGTTTGAAAGATGTGGCAGGGAACGAGGCGGCTGTGATGGGGGTGTGTGGGATGGGTTTCAGCACTCTGGCAGGAAACCGGGGGCTGTGGGAAATGGGTTTGAGCGCTTGGCAGGGAATGTGGGGCTGTGGGGGATGGGTTTGAGTGCTGTGGCAGGGAATGTGGGACTGTGGGGGATGGGTTTGAGGTCTGTGAAAGGGAATGGGGGCTGTGGGGGATGGGCTTAAGCGTTGTGGTAGGGAACGAGGCGGCTGTGAAGGGGCTGTGGTGGATGCCTTTGAGCTCTGTGGCAGGGAATGGGGGCTGTGGGGGATGGGTTTGAGTGCTGGGGCAGGGAATGGGGGTCTGTGGGGGATGGGTTTGAGGGCTGTAGCAGGAAACGAGGCAGCTATGATGGGGTTGTGGGGTTCGGGTTTGAGGGCTGAGGAAGGGAATGGGGGCAGTGGGGGATGGGTTTGAGTGCTGTGGTAGGGAATGGGGGCTGTGGGGGATGGGTTTGAGCGCGGTGGTAGGGAAACTGGGTCTCTGTATGATGGGTTTCAGCCCGGTGGTAGGGTACGGGGGTCTGTGTTGGGTCTGTGGCATTGTGTTTGAGAGCAGTGAAGGGCATGGGGGGGCCGGTAGGGGATGGGTTTGAGTGCTGGGGCAGGGAGTGGGGGGCTGTGAGTGTTGGGTTTGAGAGCTGTGGCAGGGAACGAGGCGGCTGTGATGGGGCTGTGTGGGATGGGTTTCAGCTCTCTGGCAGGGAACGGGGGGCTGTGGGGTGGGTTTAAGCGCTGACGCAGGGAATGGGGGCTGTTGAGATGGGTTTTAGCGCTGTGGCAGAGAATGAGGCGGCTATGATGGGGTTATGTGGCTGTGGGGGATCGGTTTATGGACTGTCGTAGAGAATGGGGGGCTGTGGGGGTTGGGTTTGAGAGCTCTGGCACGAAATGGGGGGCTGTGGTGGATGGGTTTGAGCACTGTAGCAGGGAACGAGGCGGCTATGATGGGGTTGTGGGGTTCGGGTTTGAGTGCAGAGGAAGGGAATGGCGGGCTGTGGTGGATGGGTTTCAGCGCTGTGGCAGGGAATGGGAGGTTGTGCAGGATGGGTTTCAGCGCTGTGGCAGGGAATGGGGGCAGTGTTGGATGGGTTGAGGGCTGCGGCTGGGAATGGGAGCTGTGGGGGATGGGTTTGAGCACTGTGGCAGGGAAGGAGGCGGCTGTTATGGGGCTATGGGGGATGGGTTTGAGCGCTGTGGCAGGGAATGGGGGTTGTGGAGGATGGGTTTGAGGGTTGTGGCAGGGAATGGGGTCCTGTGGGGGATAGGTTTGAGGTCTGTGGCAGGGAATGGGGGGCTGTGGGGGATGGGTTTGAGCACTGTGGTAGGGAATGGGGTCTGTGGGGGATGGGTTTGAGCACTGTGGTAGGGAATGGGGGGCTGTGGGGGATGGGTTTTAGCGCTGTGGAAGGGATTGGGGGGCTCTGGGGAATGGATTTAGAGCTGTGGCAGGGAATGTGGGGCTGTGGCGGATGGGTTTGTGGGCTGTGGCAGGGAATAAGTGGTTATGGGGATCGGGTTTGAGGTCTGTGGCAGGGAATGGGGGGCTGTGGGGGATGGGTTTGAGCACTGTGGCAGGGAATGGGGGGCTGTGGGGGATGGGTTTGAGCACTGTGGCAGGGAATGGGGGGCTGTGGGGGATGGGTTTTAGCACTGTGGAAGGGATTGGGGGGCTCTGGGGAATGGATTTAGAGCTGTGGCAGGGAATGTGGGGCTGTGGCGGATGGGTTTGTGGGCTGTGGCAGGGAATAAGTGGTTATGGGGGTCGGGTTTGAGTGCTGTGGCAGGGAATGGGGGGCTGTGGGGGATGGGTTTGAGAGCTGTGCAAGGGAATGAGGTGGCTGTGATGAGGCTGTGGGGGATGGGTTCAATGTCTCTGAAACAGAATGGGGGGCTGTGGGGGATCGGTTTTAGTTTTGCAGCAGGGAATGGGGGGCTATGGTGGTCGGGTTTGAGTGCTGTGGCAGGGAATGGAGGGCTGTGGGGGATGGGATTGAGGGCTGTGGCAGAGGATGGGGGGCTGTGGGGGCCGGGTTTGAGTGCTGTGGCAGGGAATGGTGGGCTTTGGGGGCCCGGTTTGACCTCTGTGGCAGGGAATGGTGGGCTGTGGGGGCCCGGTTTGACCTCTGTGGCAGGGAATGGTGGGCTGTGGGGGCCTGGTTTGACCTCTGTGGCAGAGAATGGGTGGCTGTGGGGGATGGGTTTGAGTGCTGTGGCAGGGAACGAGGCGGCTGTGATGGGGCTGTGGGTGATGGGTTTGAGCGCTGTGGCAGGGAATGGGGGGCTGTGGAGTCGGGTTTGAGCGCTGTGGCAGGGAATGGGGGGCTGTGGGGGATAGTTTGAGCGCTGTGGCAGGGAATGTGGGGCTGTGGGGGATGGGTTTGAGCGCTGTGGCAGGGAATCTGGGGCTATGGGGGATGGGTTTGAGCGCTCTGGCAGGGAATGGGGGGCCGTAGGGTTTGGAGGTTATGGAGGGGTCAGTGGCTGTGGTGGAGCACACTGGGTCAGCGCATTCAGCTGTTAACCCAAAGGATGGTGATTTGAGCCCACCCAGGGATGGTACTGACCCTACTACCTCCTTGGACCCTCAAAGGAACCCTTTTGCCACTTCAGAGCTGTCCCTGCTGGCCTCAGTGTGTTCAGCTTGTGGCCCGAAGGGCGCGCTGGCTGCGACACGAAAATCCATCTCCCAGCAGCTATGCCGGGGGCTCGGGCTTAATCCTCAAGGCCGAGCACAAAACCCTTCAGCCGGGCATCTTTTGCCCCCTTTCCGCTTCTGCCCAAGCAGCAAGGGAGAAACAGAGGGGACATGCCGGCTCTAAGGGTATGTCTACGGGTAGCGATCGGTTAATCAGGGATCGATAGATCACTTTCCATCTAGACGCGATATATCGATCCCCGAACGCGCTCCCATCAACCCCAGAACTCCACCAGGGCGAGCGGCGGTAGCGGGGTCGACAGGGGGAGCCGCGGCCGTCGATCCCACGCTGCGAGGATGGGAGGTAAGTCGAAATAAGAGACTTCGACTTCAGGCAAGCTATTCCCCTAGCTGAAGTTGTGTATCTTACATCGATCCCCCCCCCCCAGTGTAGGCCAGGCCTAGGAGTGCCTCCCTCCTACTTCCCTGTTGGCTGCTGTGATAAATGGGGGGGCGGGCGTAGCTCCCTTTTGTGGACACCCAGCCAGCCAGTTAGCTATAAAGTCCCTCTTGGTGGCTGTACTCTGCTTGTTTTACCTGTAAAGGGTTAAAAAAGCCTCCCTGCATAGGTAAAAGAAAGGGAGTTGGGCCTCTGATCAAACGAGCCAATGGGAGGGCTTTTTAAAAATGGAAAAAAGAACCTACCACTCTGATTTGGGAGCAATTTACACCCCTTCTGCATGGGTGCAGGTGAGATAATGAATTGGGCCCTCTGGTTTTTCTCTCGGACTGACCCACCTTGCCCCATCCCAAGATAAGGTGCAGGGCCAATCATGGAAGAACAGTGTCAGGGGAGGCAAAGGGCCTGATTCTGATCTCATGTTTGGTGTAAAACAGGAGTAACTCGATGGATGCCAATGTTGGGACATTAGTGTAAATAAGACCAGAATCTATCTCTGTGGTTGCCTGGTAAATTTCATTCCCCATTCAGGGCAATTGCTTCCTCCTCCTATTTGCGTAAGGGATTTCCTCCTTAAAATAGGACAAAAGGAAAGGGGAAAGAAATGGTGACTGACAGAATAAGAAGCAGGAAGGTCACATCAAGACTGGGACGATAAGAGCCAAGGTCAGCGAAGAGCAGGGCACTTGGTGCCAAGGTCACTCAGAGACAGAAAATGAGAGTGTGACGCACTGGGACTGTTCTTACTGTCAGGGCCGGCTCCAGACCCCAGTGCGCATTTTCCCGGCAGAGCGGCAGGCGGCTCCGGCGGACCTTCCGCGGTCATGCCTGTGGAAGCTCCACCCGAGCCGCGGGACCACCGGACCCTCCGCAGGCACGTCTTGAAGAGGTCCCCCGAAGTCAGGGTACCGGCGACTGGTAGCGCGCCCCCTGCGGCGCACCGCCCTGGTTGGGGCGGCCGCATTCCTAGAGCCGCCCCTGGTCACTGTGGTCTGTGAATGCTGCGTGGGGGTGTTGGCCTGGGAGAAAGGTCTGCACTGGGAGATGGGAGACTGGCCTTGAGGGAAGATGCCTGAGCATGTAATGTGAGAACCCAGGAAGGGGTTAGAGGCCAGGTGACTCCTCTGCTTGGGAAGCTGAACAAAGGCCTGGGGGAGGAGACGCTGGGGAGTGAGGGGGTTTTCAGGAGCTGGCTGGGGAATGGAGGGAAGCACAGATAGGGCTCTGACCCCCGAAGGGGGCAGTGGTGCTCCTGGGACCCCAAGATGGATCTAATTGGGGAGGATCCTGTTGTCTGTGCCTCCAAAACCTGTCTTGGACTGTGTTCCTGTCGTCTAAATAAATCTGCTTTACCGGCTGGCTGAGAGTCATGGTGGGGGTGCAGGGCCTTGACTCCCCGACACTCAGTGACAGAGACTGACACTCATCTCTTGCTGTTCTGCTTACATATTACTATCTCGCCTTTTAGTTTCCCCTTTTCTCCACCCCCTCCCCCCCCACACACACACTATCTCATTAAGAAACAGCTCATCTGCATGGGTCAACTTTCCGCTCATTCAGACTGATGCAACTCCACTGAGTTAATACTGATCTTCAACAGTGTAAGTGTGGAAAATCATGCCCCAAATCTCCTGCTAGCAAGAAGAGGCAACCCCTCAGCTGGTGCCATAGCTCCATCGGATCTGCCCCCTAATAGCTTTTCTGGAGGAACGGGAAAGGCCGTTAAATATGGAATAGCAGATCCACAGTCATTTTTGTTAAGATTAGCACTGCTGTCATGGCAGCCACCCAGGAGGGATGGAAAAGAACAGAAGCTTCTGTCTCAGATGCTGCAGGCAGGACACAAGGACAGCTAGCGCTTTCGGCCCCTGGATCCTGACTCATGCAATGGACTTGGGAGACCATCTCACTGTAGCTTTCTCATTCCCAGAGAGATGCTGCTCACGCTGCTTCAGCCTGTGGTGCCGAGTACAGCGTATAACAGAGCTGAGTCATTTTTAAGGCCGGCCAGACTTGGAACAGACTAGAGAGAATGAAAAAAAGATAGGCTAGTATAGAGAAGTGGGGTGAAATGATGTACCAAGACAGAGACAGCAGGAATCTAAAGCGTCAGTGTGACAAAGTGGGGATTTTCCCTTGTTATGGTGTATGTGTGTCTTACTGTTGAGCCTATGTGAATTTTACTGTTTTGCATGAATACTGTGTGTGCCTCAGTTTCCCTGCATGCTGCACTAATACCTCGGTGGTGGGAATAGGGGTGTGTGACTTTGGCTGAGACCTCTGGGGCAGGTGAGGCTGCTCCAGCTGCCTGCACATATGCTATGACTGGTGGTCTTTGTAACCTGATACCCAGGAGGGGGACTACACCCAAGTGACGCCCAGGTGACTTGCCTGGCAAGCAGGACAAAGCCAAGGAGGCGGAGCAATGGGGGGTGCCGGAGGTCAGGTTGCTGGAAGCTAGGCAGTCTGCTTGGGAGGACTGGTAGAGGGGGAGTCCAGAGCTTCTGGATGGACTTGGCGGAAAGTCACTGATTTGGAGCAAAGAATCCTGTGGCACCTTATAGACTAACAGACGTTTTCCAGCATGAGCTTTCGAAGAAGTGGGTATTCACCCACGAAAGCTCAAGCTGCAAAACGTCTCTTAGTCTATAAGGTGCCACAGGATTCTTTGCTGCTTTTACAGAACCAGACTAACACGGCTACCCCTCTGATACTAGTCACTGATTTCTCTGCTAACAAGTTCAATTCTACCCGCTGCATTCGTGTCAACTAATAAACCTTCTGTTTTACTAGCTGGCTGAGAGTCACTGCTGACTGCCGAGTTGGGGTGCAGGGCCCCGTCCGGGTCGACTCGGTGCAGGAAGCGCACAGTGTGGAAGGGGATGCTCAGATCCAGGAAGATCGAAGCTGTGTAAGCATCTTGCCCTGGAGACAGTGCGCTCACAAGGCGGAGGGTCCCCCAGAGTCCTGACTGGCCTTGTATGGAGAAGTTCCAGAACATAACCTGAGGACTCCGTGATTCGGGGACTCTGTGACAGTCAGCTCCGATAATATGGTGATGCGCACCTTCTGAGAACAAAAATAAAGTATCCCAGAGGTTATTTAGGTGCAGTTATAAGTAGGTGAGGACATTTCCCTACTTTAAGGTGTGCGTGATTGGGGGGGACCACAGCCTCCCCCCCAAATTTGAGCCTGTAAAGTGGGCAATCCCAGGCCCAAAATTAGCAACTGAGCCCTACCTCATCCCCTCACTGGCTGTGGGGCTAACCCCTGATTAGCAAAGGTAAGAGCTCTGCTCCCCAGCTGACATGCCAAGGTAGTAGCACTAGGCTCTGCCCGCCAGGGGAGCCAGAGGAAGGGGGACAACATCCCCCTCTCGTCATCACAGCTAGCCAGAGGCCAGGAAGGCCACATGAGAGGATGATCCTAAAATGGTCATCAAGGGGTTATCCAGAATATTATGGCCTGGTGACATGCTTCACCCCATCCTGTTTAGTCAGTGGGGATTTTATTCCTGCCCCCTCTTGTAATTTGTGATGCGGTTGAAGGAAGCAGCAAGCTCCCAGCCTGCGGGGCGGGGACTAGGCTGGTTTCTGTTGCACAGAGCAGTCCTTTTATAGAAGGGCACCAGCCAGCTCCCTGTCCTGTGTGCGTTGGGGGAGAAGTTACTGGTGGGAGGATGGGGAGAGACACCCCTGTTAGGCTGGACCCAAAGGTGAGACAGAACATGTCTGGGACACACAGTGTGCTCCGGTAAGGAACACCCAGACTAAGCAGGACGGGGGGAGGGGGGGACACAAGCACTAAAGGAGACATAGTGCTGGGGAGGTACACAGACATTTATCTATCTCCCACCAGCCATGGTGGGCCCTGTGGCACCATGGGAGTGGCAGTGGCGCCTGTGTCCATTTCCTGTCAGCCACTGCCAGGCCCAGCTGGACTTCCCATTTCCGGTGCGAGTCCAGAGCAGAAGTTGCCATGAGGTGGTGCCGTGAAGGGTGGTGTTGTCAGGCGAAAGCAGGAGGAGCAGGTGGGAATCCGTGCTACCATGGGGAGGTGACACCCTTGCTGTGAAAGGGCCCGGCATTATGGGAGATGTCATCTCCTGCCATGCCATGCTCTGCACCGACCCAGCCTGTGGAGCTGAAGTAGGAACTCCATACCCCAACACATCAGGCACCCTCATTCTCAATTCCCTTGTCCCTGCCGCCACCCCACCCCATCAGTTATAGAACGGGAGGAAACTTTACTTCTGGGAGGAAGATCCAGGGAACTACAGGCCAGACAGTCTCACCTCAGTCCCTGGAAAAATCATGGAAGAGGTCCTCAAGGAATCAATTCTGAACCACTTAAAGGAGGAAAGTGATCAGGAACAGTCAGCATGGATTCACCAAGGGCAAGTCATGCCTGACTAACCTTAATTGCCTTCTATGATGAGATAACCGGTTCTGTGGATGAGGGGAAACCAGTGGATGTGCTATTTCTGGACTTTAGCAAAGCCTTTGATACAGTCTCCCACTGTATTCTTGCCAGCAAGTTAAAGAAGTATGGGCTGGATGAATGGACAGTAAGGTGGATAGAAAACTGGCTAGATGGTCGGGCTCAACGGGTAGTGATCAATGGGTCCATGTCTAGTTGGCGGCCGGTATCAAGTGGAGTGCCCCAAGGGTCGGTGCTGGGGACGGTTTTGTTCATTAACGATCTGGAGGATGGTGTGGACTGCACCCTTAGCAAGTTTGCAGATGACACTAAACTGGGAGGAGTGGTAGATACGCTGGAGGGTAGGGATAGGATACAGAGGGACCTAGACAAATTAGAGGATTGGGCCAAAAGAAATATGATGAGGTTCAACAAGGACAAGTGCAGAGTCCTGCACTTAGGACGGAAGAATCCCATGCACTGCTACAGCCTAGGGACCGAATGGCTGGGCAGCAGTTCTGCAGAAAAGGACCTAGGGGTTACGGTGGACGAAAAGCTGAATATGAGTCAACAGTGTGCCCTCGTTGCCAAGAAGGCTAATGGCATGTTGGGTTGTATAAGTAGGGGCATTGCCAGCAGATCGAGGGATGTGATCATTCCCCTCTATTCAGCACTGGTGAGGCCTCATTTGGAGTACTGTGTCCAGTTTTGGGCCCCACACTACAAGAAGGATGTGGATAAATTGGAGAGAGTCCAGCGGAGGGCAACAAAAATGATTAGGGGGCTGGAGCACATGACTTATGAGGAGAGGCTGAGGAACTGGGATTGTTTAGCCTGCAGAAGAGAAGAATGAGGGGGGATTTGATAGCTGCTTTCAACTACCTCAAAGGGGGTTCCAAAGAGGATGGATCTAGACTGTTCTCAGTGGTAGAAGATGACAGAACAAGGAGTAATGGTCTCAAGTTGCAGAGGGGGAGGTTTAGGTTGGACATTAGGAAAACCTTTTTCACTAGTAGGGTGGTGAAGAACTGGAATGGGTTGCCTAGGGAGGTGGTGGAATCTCTTTCCTTAGAGGTTTTTAAGGTCAGGCTTGACAAAGCCCTGGCTGGGATGATTTAGTTGGGTTTGGTCCTGCTTTGAGCAGGGGGCTGGACTAGATGACCTCCTGAGGTCCCTTCCAACCCTGAGATTCTATGATTCTATGCTCACTGTTCCTGGTTGGACTCTAATAGAGCGAGTACCAGAGCATCTTAACTTCCATTCACTGTTCCGGTTGGACTCTAACAGAATCTTAACTTCCAAATTGGGAAAGAGAGTGTTTTTCCAGTGGCGATTTACCAGCAAGTGTATGTGATGGACGCGTTACAGAGTAGGCAGCTACTTCACTGCCTCACCCTGTTTGCTTTTCTTTTTCAATAGCTTTAACCCTAAAGCAAAGCTCACAAATGCTCCAATAAGGACACACATTGCTTGTTTCATAGTAAATATATAAATATGTGGCTGAAAATCCTCATTATTCAGAATAATGTGGAAACTAACACTTTAAAGTGAAGACCCTAGGTTTGATTGTTAATTAGTCGTGCCTCCAGTAATAAAACTTCCAAGGATGCTCCAAATTATTAATAAATTGTTTATAAAATTCATTTCAAGTTGAACTTGTTTTTAAGCAATAACCAAGCTCTCTAATGTTTACAATTACACAATTTTGGACAACCTTTTTAATGCAAAGACCTGTTTTAAGCCCCGCTTGGACACCAGTTACATGTGGGATAATTACTGTTTGAAATGTATGAAGTATTTTTGGTCTTTAGACAAGGTTAACCATTTGTATGTAGGAATGTGACTGAATCTGGTCACATCTGGGCAGGTGTGCATCCCAACAGGCTTGGTCTCAAAAGCCTGCAAGAGAGGAGATGTGGGAGGAGTGCAAGAGACTCCTACTGTGGTACTGGGTGCTAGAGTGATGCGGAAATGGGTGTAACCAGCCTATTGATCCATAGGTGTTGAATCCATTTCTGTTCATTCACTGGGGGTGATGCAGAGCAGATGCGAGCGGGAGGCAGGGAGAGCAAGAGCTCACGCCTCAGTAGAGCTTTGGGAACCAAAGACTCTTTCTTGGGTTATTTCCTGTGCTTGCAGAAGACTCCTCAGGCCAGTGGAGCGGAGCAGGGCAAGAGTCTCGGCCCCAGGAAGAGGATCTGGAAGAAATGGACCTGCGCAATCTAGACATCCAACTTTCCAGAGGCATGTAACCAAAGATACTCAGTCCTCACCTCTTCCACATCACTGGGCAAGAGTTCCTGGTCACGGCATGCTAGCCCTGCTCTCTACCTTGCTTCAGCGGATGTGTGCATTCTGGTTAGGGGAGATCTCTGTGGGATAAAGGCAAGGGGAAAGGACAATAGAATGTGATCATTTTGGATGTGGGAGCAGCCTGGTGCCTCTTACATATAGCCATGACTGCCTTGGGGACTAGCAATCACCGGAGCCAACTACCTTTACATTCCCTGCCACTCGCTTGATGTTCTTGGGATCAACCTTCCTGTATCCACCACTCCCAGCGCAAATGTAAAATGTTAGGGAGACACTTTACTGGTGCTGTCAATGGCCTCCAGAGCTCGGCGCCTGACCAGAAGCTGCCGTTCTCAGCCCCCCCACTCCCCTCATGTCAGAGCCACCAGCTGCATAGGGTGGCTAACTTTCTAATTTGGGAAAACTGGATGCTGAGCAGTGGAACTTCCCTGCCCCCTGCTGCACCTCGTCTATGAAAGCACAGCTCCTGCTCCTTCTCTTCCCTCAAGGGCCTCCCTCCCCACCTTCCCCACCCTGTCGCTCGCTGATCTCCTCACCTCCTTCCCCCCACCAGCTGAGCAGGCCTTGAGGGGCGTGATGGCTTGGAGCACAGAAACACCACTGGGCACTGCCACCTGTTGTACCAAGACTACTCCGGCACCCTGTCTTGTTGAGCCAGACATGCCCATCTGCTCCAGCACAGACCCAGGGTCTGAACCGTATGCCCCAAAGCTGCAGACTTAACCTGAAAGCAACTTACGGAAATGTTCCTGTCTTCATCACTCAGCAGTCTCCCAATGGGTTCTAAACCCCAAATATATCCATTTTACCCTGTCTATAGCTTATACAGGGTAAACATAAATTGTTCACCTGCTATAACACTGATAGAGAGGTATGCACAGCTGCTTGCCCCCCGACATACGCTGGGTTAATTAATAAGTAAAAAGTGATTTTATTAAATACAGCTAGTAGGATTTAAGTGGTTCCAAGTAGGAGCAGACAGAACAAAGCAAATTACCAAGTAAAATAAAATAAAACACACAAATCTCAGCTGTTCTCCTAAGCTCGGGATGTGTGTGGCTGGGGCAGGACGCTGGAGGTACAGCTGTTCTCCCAGGGTTGGAGGGGGGGCTGTGTGTGTGTGACTGGGGCGTTAAACTTCCCCGATGAGTCAAAGCCCTGAGGTTGCCTTAGCAGCTACTCTCTTGCAAAATAACGAGGCAGGCAAACTAGTGCCAGTAGCATATGAATGTAAAAAAACTTCAAGGTGCTGAGTTAAATTTGATCCTTGTGAGCCTGAATGTTTATCAGCTGTTTGGGCAATCCAGTCTTTTGACCCGCTCACGAACACAGCCCTGATCACAATTCAAAGTACTCATACCCCACTCAACTATAGCTTCTCTGACAAACTGATAGGAAGCAGGGTCACCAATACACCTGTGGGCTCAATGAACCCTCATTCCGATCAATATAGCGGTCGTTACCAAAACCGTATCTAAGCCCGATTTATTGACTCACACTTTAATTGAAAAAGGAACTAAGCATGAATGTCCGAGGTTACTTTAGAACAAAAACTTGCACTGGTAGAGGCACCCTCCTTAAGGACAGGAGAAACAGATCTGGTTTACTGATGGCAGCTCAGTAGTAATTAAGGAAACGGTATAGTAAATATGCTGCCATAAACCTATGGAAGGAAGTGAATCAAGGTCATTTGGAGCATGGCTCAGCGCAACATGCAGAGCTTCATGTCATATATCATGTTTTTAAATGATATTGACGCTTTCCCGGACCAAGCTATATCTATGCAGACAGTGATTTTTGCGTGAAAGGCAAAATTTGATTGGATATTTGACTGGCAACGAAATCATTGGGACGGAGCAGATGGGAAGGAGCTAGCGTACCTAGGAGAATGGGAATGTATCCATTCTTCGAAGGCAAGGAAACCCATTCAGTTACAAAGCCCACAGCAGGGACAGAAGTGTGGAACCGCCGAGGCGACGCTATCACCCAGCGGCAAAACAGAGCAATTGCTACTAGAAGCCAGCTATGCGCCTGAGCTCTTTTCTTGTACGCTGCTGCCATCTAGCGATGTGAGTGATAATTGCAGCCAAAGCCAGGGGAAAACGGCGGGGCAGAAGCTGACTGAACCGGCACATCGGTTCACGCATAACGGGACAGAAGGGACCCAAGAAGGCTAAGGCAGTAGCAGACTGAGACGGTATGGAAGATGATGAGTACATTGGTGCAAAATTGTGTGCACTATGCAAAAGCTCGTTCCCCGCACTGGCAAACAATGAGGCACCTGGGACCATGGCATAATATACAGCTAGTTTTCATTGATAAGCTGCCGAGAAGAAACGAAGGATTCCAGTAGTTGTTGGTTAGTATAGATTCATTTTCAGGATGGGTGGACGCATTCCCCACTAGGGCTAATAGTGCAAGAACTGCAGCTAAAAGGCTTTTCACTGAAGTGTACAGCTATGGAACCCCTGAGACTCAGATAATGAAAGTGCATTTGTGGGGCAAATTTTAACGATAATGTTACAAGCCCTAGAGATCAGCCAGAAATGCCACATTCCATACTGACCCCAGTCCTCTCTTCAGGTAAGAAGAATAAATAGCACTATTAAAGAGGTATTGTGAAAAGTAGTATACCATACTGGTATATGTATGGCCTGAGATCCAACCATGCCAGATTAATTTCAGTCAATCAATTAAGTTAATGATTGATCCTGCACATTTTACTATACACCCCAAGGATCATCCCACACAAGTCCAGAATGATTATTTCCAATGGTTTAAACAATTACAGGAGGCTAAAACCTTGGGGATTCCTGGCACAGTTAGTCACTTTGGGAACATTCAATGCACATTGGGGATCCGGTGGTTTTATTTCACCACTGAAAACCAGATCCAAATTATACCACTATCTATGTGTTACATGGGTCCTTTGAGTTACTTACTGGCTAAACATCACACCCTATGACCGTGACGGTATATTGGAGTTTAGCACACCTACCCAGCCTACCATAGATTACAATCGTCATTGTCAACCTGGTCTTCCTGGATACCATGGGTTTCCACCTTTTAAACCAGGAACCCTAGTCACTCAGACTATATCAATACGGGTGAATGGAACTAAATTGGTAGGAAATACAACAGTCTAGTTTTAAATGGTCCACAACCATAAATGTAACTCATCCTCATTAGCTGAAGATGAAGCCTTCCATAGATATGCAAGTAAAACTACACCTTTCAATAAACTGGACCAGGAATAATTTGACGCTAACATGGCCTGAATGTGCACAATAGAGCGCCGTCATATTTGAAGCATGGTCCAAATTCTTCCAATCAACACATCCCGTCCCTCGTCACTGTCGAGCTATAGCAGATACTTTTAAAGAGTTATAGGAACAGGGACAGGAATTATAAATTCAGTAGACCTAGAAGGGCTTTGAAAAATAAGGCAAGCATTGCATCATACTATTGTATGGGGGCAAGAGCACCAGATCACTGAATTGGTACAAACTTGGGCTGATACAAAGAACGTGCAATAGCATACTTGGAAATATGTTAACAGGCATTCTGGGCTCAAGAGCAAGCAAAATTATGTTAGCCTTCCGGTGTTCCAGCGGGGATCTGGCAGCCCTACTCCAGCAGCGGTGCAGACCTGAGCCCGAGCAAGGGGCTGGCGTGCCAAGAGAAGATCACTGGCCATGTCTCCACACATTGGGGTTCACCACTCAGGGCAGGTAGAAGGTCCAAGTCTCCTCACAGCAATCCCGACTGACCCACCCTGGCTCCCCAACGGCTCTGCTGATCCCTGAGCCGGGCCCCTTGCCAGGCAGCTCCTAAGGGCTGCAAGCAGTCCAAGGGAGGCCGCACGCTGAGGAGACCACAGCGCTGCAGCCACCCGCCCTGTGGCACCAGCTGCCGCCCACTGCCCACCTCTGACGTAGTCCCCCAAATTTTCCTTCTAGCCCACCTCAGCCCCACCACCGGGTTAGTGACAGACGTCTCACGGAATGTTACTCTAACAGTCGTTAGAATTAGCTGCTGCTGGTTTGGTAGAGATCAGGTGTGATAAAATTACCAAATAGCAATCCCTTCCTCGTCAGCGCCAGAGACTAATTACTCATGGAGTCTTCGTGTAAAAGCCATGAGAAATCTCTCCTGGTGGTTTGGTAGCGAGCGCTTTGTGAAAATGACCAAACTGAGAAACGCGACGATGAGTGCTGTGGCCGACTTATTGGAGCCTTACTCCGTCAGCCTTCGAAATTCATTCCTGATCAAGGCTAGAGACAAATTTCTCAAGGTATAATCGTCCGAAAGAATTTCAGATTCCTTCGTGGTGACTCTCGGCATGAAATAAGTCAAAGAGCGAATTTTGAAATCGGCTTCACTGGAGCCATGATTTCACACAAAGGGAGGGGTTAGCGCTCATTGTCCCTTAGCCTCAGCGGCGTCCTTCGATCACGCTATCTTTATTACGGAAGATTTAGCCTTGGTAATGATAGCATGAAAACAAGACAAGATGCTCAAACACATGTACTGCCATGATAAGGAAAGTGCCCGTTAACGTACAGGACTGGTTTTTAAAGGAAGTTGACTGACCGACAAAATCAGCAAATTTCTTTTAGGACTGTTAACTCTCTTTCAGATAAAAAGGAGCTTTCATTTTTCCTCTGTCTCACAAAAATCTCTTAGAAGTCAATAGCACTGCATCCAAAGAGTTATAGAGAAGGTGATCCTAGTGTGAACCTTAACAATGAATTTCTCTTCTGAGCTCATCAACAGACCTCTTCCAAACCATTAGCAGTGCATCCTCGTTGTTTTTGAATCGTGATTCCTTGAGACAGTTGTCCCTTCCTCAGATCAGGAACAAAATTCTCTTTTTCGTCTTTCTCACGAACAGATCTCTGCAAAACGTAAAGAACTAAATCCTAATGGCTTTCCGATTATAGTTCCTTGAGACTTTTAGCATTAGCCGAGCTCACGAACGAATAGTCTGTTTTTCGCTTTGTCATGAACAGATCACTTCCATATCAGCAGTAGTGCTTACTAGTGCCTATTCAAACATGTCCTTGAGAAATTTGTCAGTAGCACAGCTCAGTGCATCCTAACGTTTTTAAAAGGCAGATACCTAGAGAAGAGTATAATGAATTTCTCTTTTGAACAGCTCTCTTCCAAACCGTAGGGCTTTTAAAGCATGATAGCTTGAGCAATTTATCCCTAGCACAGATCAGAAATAATGAACTCCTCTTTTGTCTTTCTCACCATCCCGTCTCTTAGTTAACACTAGCAGTGCATCGTGTTAATAAATTAGCCTCTTAGAGTGGTCAGGAACCCGCCCCCAAACTTTTCATGTTCTCTATATGTTTCGATATCTTTACTATATGTTCCATTTTATGCTTCCGATGAAGTGGGTTGTAGCCCACGGAAGCTTATGCTTCAAATAGATTTGTTCGACTTGAAGTTAGCTAGGAACTTGAAAAGAGATAATGGAGATTTATTAAGCCCACATCAGTGCTAGACACGACTTTCCCCTTGAACCAACCTCCAATTGCTATTCGAAAGCACTGGTGGCTATTTGGCAGAGTTCCTTTCTTGAAAATTGCTTAAAAGGAGACGTTCAGTGCAAAGCACTGCTAGGCAACACTGTCTCCTGGAACCATTTTACAAATGATATTCGGTTGACTTGCTGGCCATAAGACTATTCTGCGTGTGTGAAAATTGATAAATATGAGAAATTTTTTCCAGTTCATTGCTAGGCAGTTTTCTCTGAGAATCGTCTTTCACAGGCGAATAGCATCCCCTGCTGGACAATTGGTAGAGATTGCTTTCGTGAACATTGCTAAACATGAGCCAGTCATTACAGGTCACTGATAGCTACGAATTTCTCTTTGAAATATCCACAAAATATAATTCGGTTGCAGTGTTAAGCCATTTGTTAGAGCTCCTTCCGTGAAAATAGCAAAACATGACCCTTCCGAACCTTATCTCTGCGAGCGAGGAAAGTCTAATGGAATCGTCCTCCTTATGCAATTCTGATTCACTGCTGAGACTTTGGCAGTTATACGTTGTGAAAACAGCGAAACATGAGAAATTCACTGCGGATTATTGGAAAGAACGAATTCCTCCTGCTCCCATCCTAACTTTGCTATTCGGATGCACAGCTAGCAACTTGACCGAGATACGCTGTGAAAACAGCTACACATGAGCAATTCATTCCAAATCACTCGTAGGCACGAATTGCTCCTGGAAACACCTTGAAAATGCTATTTGATTACACTCCTGCCCATTCGGCAGAGATCCGTTTGTGAAACCATCAGGTATTCATTCAAGACGTAAGCTAGGCACTTGAAGAGAGCTAATGAAGAATTATTAAGCCTACATCAGTGCTATACACGAATTGCCCCTTGAACCAACCTCCAATTGCTATTCGAAAGCATTGGTGGCTATTTGGCAGAGTTCCTTTCGTGAAAATTGCTAAAAATTAGACGTTCAGTGCAAAGCACTGCTAGGCAACACTTTCTCCTGGACCCATTTTACAAATGCTATTCGGTTGCATTGCTGGCCATAAGACTAATTTGTGTGTGTGAAAATTGATACAAGAGAAATTCATGCAGGTTCATTGCTAGGTAAAGTCTTCTCTGAGAATCGTCTTTCACAAGCAAATACCATCCCCTGCTGGACAATAGGAAGAGATTCATTTCGTGAACATTGCTAAACATGAGCCATTCATTACAGGTCACAGATAGGTATGAATTTCTCTTTGAAATATGCACAAAATAGCATTCGGTTGCACTGTTTTGTTAGAGCTCCTTCCTTGAAAATAGCAAGCCTTGACCATTTCGAGCCTTATCTCTGCGAGCGAGGAAAGTCTAATGCAATCATCCTCCTTCTGCAATTCTGATGCTCTGCTGAGAAGTTGGCAGTCATACGTTGTTAAAACAGCGAAACATGAGAAATACACTGCAGATTATTGTGAAGCACGAATTCCTCCTGCTCCCATCCTAAAATTGCTATTCGGATGAAATGCTAGCGGTGAAAACTGCGATACCTTAGCAATTCATTCCAAATCACTTGTAGGCACTAATTTCTCCTTGAAACACGCTAAAAATGTTCCACTGCTGGCCATTTGGAAGAGCTCCGTTTGTGAAAATTCCTAAAAAGGAGTCGTTCAGTGCAAAACACTCCTAGGCAACACTTTATCCTAGACCCATCTTACAAATGCTATTGCGATGCATTGCTGGCAGTTTGGCAGAGATCCGTTTGGGAAAACAGCGAAATGTGAGAAATTCATTGCGGATTATTGGTAATCATGAATTTCTCCTGGTACCATCCTAAAATTTCTATTAAGATGCACTGCTGTCAATTTGTCAGAGGTACGACTTGAACGAAGGTTTCAAAGCAGCTAAACATGAGTAAGAATTCCACACCATTGGTAAGCACGAATTTCTCCTATTCCCATCCTAGACTTCTTATTCGGATTCATAGCTAGCAACTAGACCGAGATACGCTGAGAAAACAGCTACACATGAGCAATTCATTCCAAATCTTTCGTAGGCACGAATTGCTCCTGGAACCACCCTAAAAATGCTATTCGATTACACGCCTGCCCATTTGGCAGAGATCCGTTTGTGAAAATAGCTAAACATCAGATATTCATTCAAGACGTGAAATAGGCACTTGAAAAGAGCTAATGAAGAATTATTAAGCCCACATCAGTGCTAAACACGACTTCCCCTTGAAACAACCTCCAATTGCAATTCGAAAGCACTGGTGGCTATTTGGCAGAGTTCCTTTCTTGAAAATTGCTAAAAAGGAGACGTTCAGTGCAAAGCACTGCTAGGCAACACTTTCTCCTGGAACCATTTTACAAATGCTATTTGGATGCATTGATGGCCATAATACTAATCTCTGTGTGTGAAAATGGATAAATATGAGAAATTATTTCCACTTCATTGCTAGGCACAGTTTTCTCTGAGAATCGTCTTTCACAAGCCAATAGCATCCCCTGCTGGACAATTGGTAGAGATTCCTTTCGTGAACATTGCTAAACATGACCCATTCATTACAGGTCACAGATAGGTACGAATTTCTCTTTGAAATATGCACAAAATTGCATTCGGGTGCACTGTTAAGCCTTTTGTTACAGCTACTTCCTTGAAAATAGCAAGCCATGACCCTTTCGAGCCTTATCTCTGCGAGCGAGGAAAGTCTAATGGAATCATCCTCCTTCTGCAATTCTCATGGACTAATGAGAATTTGGCAGTTATACGTGGTTAAAACAGCGAAACATGAGAAATACACTGCGGATTATTGGGAAGCACGTATTCCTCCTCCTATCCTAAAATTGATATTCGGATGCACAGCTGGCATTCGTTCGTGAGCACTGTTAGTAATAAAGGGCTCAAGAAAACATCATTTAAAAGCCATTACGATGTAGTTCTCTTGTTTAGAAGAGCTCGGTTTGTGAGAATGACGAAAAAGAGACTTTTGTTCCTGACAAATTTCCTCATAGAATCATTCTGCAAAAGCCACGACTATGCAGTGATAATGGTTTAGAAGAGATCAGGTTCAAGAGAAAGAGGAAAAAATGAGACATGCTTTCTTGAGCTGAGCTACAGAAAAATTTCTCAAGGAAACCTCTTCCAAAAGCTTTGAAGATGCACTGCTAGTGTTTACTAAGAGACGGGATGGTGAGAAAGAGAAAAGAGGAGTTCATTATTTCTGATCTGTGCTAGGGATAAATTGCTCAAGCTTTTTCATGCTTTAAAAGCCCTACGGTTTGGAAGAGAGCTGTTCAAAAGAGAAAGTCATTATACTCTTCTCTAGGTATCTGCCTTTTAAAAACGTTAGGATGCACTGAGCTGTGCTACTGACAAATTTCTCAAGGACATGCTTGAATAGGCACTAGTAAGCACTACTGCTGATTTTGAAGTGAGCTGTTCATGACAAAGCGAAAAAAAGACTATTCGTTCGTGAGCTCGGCTAGTGCTAAATGTCTCAAGGAACTATAATCGGAAAGCCATTAGGATTTAGTTCTTTACGTTTTGCAGAGATCTGTTCGTGAGAAAGACGAAAAAGAGAATTTTTTTCCTGATCTGAGGAAGGCACAACTGTCTCAAGGAATCACGATTCAAAAGCAACGAGGATGCACTGCTAATGGTTTGGAAGAGGTCTGTTGATGAGCTCAGAAGATAAATTCATTGGTAAGCGTCACACTAGGATCACATTCTCTATAACTCTTCGGATGCAGTGCTATTGACGTCTAAGAGATTTTTCTGAGACAGAGTAAAAATGAAAGCTCCTTTCTATCTGAAAGAGCGTTAACAGTCCTAAAAGTAATTTGCTGATTTTGTCGGTCAGTCAACTTCCTTTACAAACCAGTCCTGTACGTTACCTGGCACTTTCCTTATCATGGCAGTACATGTGTTTGAGCATCTTGTCTTGTTTTCATGCTATCATTACCAAGGCTAAATCTTCCCTAATAAAGATAGCGTGATCGAAGGACGCCGCTGAGGCTAAGGGATAATGAGCGCTAACCCCTCCCTCTGTGTGAAATCATGGCTCCAGTGAAGCCGATTTCAAAATTCGCTCTTTGACTTATTTCCTGCCGAGAGTCACCACGAAGGAATCTGAAATTCTTTCGGACGATCATACCGTGAGAAATTTGTCTCTAGCCTTGATCAGGAATGACTTTCGAAGGCTGACGGAGTAAGGCTCCAATAAGTCGGCCACAGCACTCATCGTCGCGTTTCTCAGTTTGGTCATTTTCACAAAGCGCTCGCTACCAAACCACCAGGAGAGATTTCTCATGGCTTTTACACGAAGACTCCATGAGTAATTAGTCTCTGGCGCTGACGAGGAATGGATTGCTATTTGGTAATTTTATCACACCTGATCTCTACCAAACCAGCAGCAGCTAATTCTAACGATTGTTAGAGTAACATTCCGTGAGACGTCTGTCACTAGCCCGGTGGTGGGGCTGAGGTGGGCTAGAAGGAAAATTTGGGGGCTACGTCAGAGGTGGGCGAGCGGAGCCGGGCAGTGGGCGGCAGCTGGTGCCACAGGGCGGGTGGCTGCAGCGCTGTGGTCTCCTCAGCGTGCGGCCGCCTTTGGACTGCTTGCAGCCCTTAGGAGCTGCCTGTCCGCGGGCCCGGCTCGGGGATCAGCAGAGCCGTTGGGGAGCCAGGGTGGGTCAGTCGGGGTTGCTGTGAGGAGACTTGGACCTTCTACCTGCCCTGAGTGGTGACCCCCCCAATGTGTGGAGACATGGCCAGTGGTCTTCTCTTGGCACCCCAGTCCCTTGCTCGGGCTCAGGTCTGCACCGCTGCTGGAGTAGGGCTGCCAGATCCCCGCTGGAACACCGGAAGGCTAACATAATTTTGCTTGCTCTTGAGCCCAGAATGCCTGGTTAACATATTTCCAAGTATGCTATTGCACGTTCTTTGTATCAGCCCAAGTTTGTACCAATTCAGTGATCTGGTGCTCTTGCCCCCGTACAATAGTATGATGCAATGCTTGCCTTATTTTTCAATGCCCTTCTAGGTCTACTGAATTTATAATTCCTGTCCCTGTTCCTATAACTCTTTAAAAGTATCTGCTATAGCTCGACAGTGACGAGGGACGGGATGTGTTGATTGGAAGAATTTGGACCATGCTTCAAATATGACGGCGCTCTATTGTGCACATTCAGGCCATGTTAGCGTCAAATTATTCCTGGTCCAGTTTATTGAAAGGTGTAGTTTTACTTGCATCTCTATGGGAGGCTTCATCTTCAGCTAATGAGGATGAGTTACATTTATGGTTGTGGACCATTTAAAACTAGACTGTTGTATTTCCTACCAATTTAGTTCCATTCACCCGTATTGATATAGTCTGAGTGACTAGGGTTCCTGGTTTAAAAGGTGGAAACCCATGGTATCCAGGAAGAACAGGTTGACAATGACGATTGTAATCTATGGTAGGCTGGGTAGGTGTGCTAAACTCCAATATACCGTCACGGTCATAGGGTGTGATGTTTAGCCAGTAAGTAACTCAAAGGACCCATGTAACACATAGATAGTGGTATAATTTGGATCTGGTTTTCAGTGGTGAAATAAAACCACCGGATCCCCAATGTGCATTGAATGTTCCCAAAGTGACTAACTGTGCCAGGAATCCCCAAGGTTTTAGCCTCCTGTAATTGTTTAAACCATTGGAAATAATCATTCTGGACTTGTGTGGGATGATCCTTGGGGTGTATAGTAAAATGTGCAGGATCAATCATTAACTTAATTGATTGACTGAAATTAATCTGGCATGGTTGGATCTCAGGCCATACATATACCAGTATGGTATACTACTTTTCACAATACCTCTTTAATAGTGCTATTTATTCTTCATACCTGAAGAGAGGACTGGGGTCAGTATGGAATGTGGCATTTCTGGCTGATCTCTAGGGCTTGTAACATTATCGTTAAAATTTGCCCCACAAATGCACTTTCATTATCTGAGTCTCAGGGGTTCCATAGCTGTACACTTCAGTGAAAAGCCTTTTAGCTGCAGTTCTTGCACTATTAGCCCTAGTGGGGAATGCGTCCACCCATCCTGAAAATGAATCTATACTAACCAACAACTACTGGAATCCTTCGTTTCTTCTCGGCAGCTTATCAATGAAAACTATCTGTATATTATGCCATGGTCCCAGGTGCCCCATTGGTTGCCAGTGCGGGGAACGAGCTTTTGCATAGTGCACACAATTTTGCACCCATGTACTCACATCATCTTCCATACCGTCTCAGTCTGCTACTGCCTTAGCCTTCTTAGGTCCCTTCTGTCCCGTCATGCGTGAACTGATGTGCCGCTTCAGTCAGCTTCTGCCCCGCCGTTTTCCCCTGAGTTTGGCTGCAATTATCACTCACATCGCTAGATGGCAGCAGCGTACCAGAAAAGAGCTGAGGCGCGTAGCTGGCTTCTAGTAGCAATTGCTCTTTTTTGCCGCTGGGTGATAGCGTCGCCTCGGCGGTTCCACACTTCTGTCCCTGCTGTGGGCTTTGTAACTGATTGGGTTTCCTTGCCTTCGAAGAATGGATACATTCCCATTCTCCTAGGTACGCTAGCTCCTTCCCATCTGCTCCGTCCCAATGATTTCGTTGCCAGTCAAATATCCAATCAAATTTTGCCTTTCACGCAAAAATCACTGTCTGCATAGATATAGCTTGGTCTGGAAAGCGTCAATATCATTTAAAAACATGATATATGACATGAAGCTCTGCATGTTGCGCTGAGCCATGCTCCAAATGACCTTGATTCACTTCCTTCCATAGGTTTATGGCAGCATATTTACTATACCGTTTCCCCTTAATTACTACTGAGCTGCCATCAGTAAACCAGATCTGTTTCTCCTGTCCTTAAGGAGGGTGCCTCTACCAGTGCAAGTTTTTGTTCTAAAGTAACCTCGGACATTCATGCTTAGTTCCTTTTTCAATTAAAGTGTGAGTCAATAAATCGGGCTTAGATACGGTTTTGGTAACGACCGCTATATTGATCGGAATGAGGGTTCATTGAGCCCACAGGTGTATTGGTGACCCTGCTTCCTATCAGTTTGTCAGAGAAGCTATAGTTGAGTGGGGTATGAGTACTTTGAATTGTGATCAGGGCTGTGCTCGTGAGCGGGTCAAAAGACTGGATTGCCCAAACAGCTGATAAACATTCAGGCTCACAAGGATCAAAATTTAACTCAGCACCTTGAAGTTTTTTTACATTCATATGCTACTGGCACTAGTTTGCCTGCCTCGTTATTTTGCAAGAGAGTAGCTGCTAAGGCAACCTCAGGGCTTTGACTCATTGGGGAAGTTTAACGCCCCAGTCACACACACAGCCCCACCTCCAACCCTGGGAGAACAGCTGTACCTCCAGCGTCCTGCCCCAGTCACACACACATCCCGAGCTTAGGAGAACAGCTGAGATTTGCGTGTTTTATTTTATTTTACTTGGTAATTTGCTTTGTTCTGTCTGCTCCTACTTGGAACCACTTAAATCCTACTAGCTGTATTTAATAAAATCACTTTTTACTTATTAATTAACCCAGAGTATGTCGGGGGGCAAGCAGCTGTGCATATCTCTCTATCAGTGTTATAGCAGGTGAACAATTTATGTTTACCCTGTATAAGCTATAGACAGGGTAAAATGGATATATTTGGGGTTTAGAACCCATTGGGAGACTTCTGAGTGATGAAGACAGGAACATTTCCGTAAGTTGCTTTCAGGTTAAGTCTGCAGCTTTGGGGCATGCGGTTCAGACCCTGGGTCTGTGCTGGAGCAGATGGGCATGTCTGGCTCAACAAGACAGGGTGCCGGAGTAGTCTTGGTACAACAGGTGGCAGTGCCCAGTGGTGTTTCTGTGATCCAAGCCATCACGCCCCTCAAGGCCTGCTCAGCTGGTGGGGGGAAGGAGGTGAGGAGATCAGCGAGCGACAGGGTGGGGAAGGTGGGGAGGGAGGCCCTTGAGGGAAGAGAAGGAGCAGGAGCTGTGCTTTCATAGACGAGGTGCAGCAGGGGCAGGGAAGTTCCACTGCTCAGCATCCAGTTTTCCCAAATTAGAAAGTTAGCCACCCTATGCAGCTGGTGGCTCTGACATGAGAGGAGTGGGGGGGCTGAGAACGGCAGCTTCTGGTCAGGCGCCGAGCTCTGGAGGCCATTGACAGCACCAGTAAAGTGTCTCCCTAACATTTTACCTTTGCGCTGGGAGGGGTGGATACAGGAAGGTTGAGGCAAATTTAGGTGGCTATAGCCCTTTCAAGTCCCCTCTAACGCTGCCACTCATCAGAGAGAGTAACAGTCCTCAGCTCCCAGCTGATCTTGCCTGACATATGTCTCAAAGCCAGGCTGTCCTACCGCTCAGTCTCAGGACAGAGCTGAAGTGATTCTCCACCAGGTCTCTGCAGGAAACACAACCCAAGAACATCAAGCGAGTGGCAGGGAATGTAAAGGTAGTTGGCTCCGGTGATTGCTAGTCCCCAAGGCAGTCATGGCTATATGTAAGAGGCACCAGGCTGCTCCCACATCCAAAATGATCACATTCTATTGTCCTTTCCCCTTGCCTTTATCCCACAGAGATCTCCCCTAACCAGAATGCACACATCCGCTGAAGCAAGGTAGAGAGCAGGGCTAGCATGCCGTGACCAGGAACTCTTGCCCAGTGATGTGGAAGAGGTGAGGACTGAGTATCTTTGGTTACATGCCTCTGGAAAGTTGGATGTCTAGATTGTGCAGGTCCATTTCTTCCAGATCCTCTTCCTGGGGCCGAGACTCTTGCCCTGCTCCGCTCCACTGGCCTGAGGAGTCTTCTGCAAGCACAGGAAATAACCCAAGAAAGAGTCTTTGGTTCCCAAAGCTCTACTGAGGCGTGAGCTCTTGCTCTCCCTGCCTCCCGCTCGCATCTGCTCTGCATCACCCCCAGTGAATGAACAGAAATGGATTCAACACCTATGGATCAATAGGCTGGTTACACCCATTTCCGCATCACTCTAGCACCCAGTACCACAGTAGGAGTCTCTTGCACTCCTCCCACATCTCCTCTCTTGCAGGCTTTTGAGACCAAGCCTGTTGGGATGCACACCTGCCCAGATGTGACCAGATTCAGTCATATTCCTACATACAAATGGTTAACCTTGTCTAAAGACCAAAAATACTTCATACATTTCAAACAGTAATTATCCCACATGCAACTGGTGTCCAAGCGGGGCTTAAAACAGGTCTTTGCATTAAAAAGATTGTCCAAAAATTGTGTAATTGTAAACATTAGAGAGCTTGGTTATTGCTTAAAAACAAGTTCAACTTGAAATGAATTTTATAAATAATTTATTAATAATTTGGAGCATCCTTGGAAGTTTTATTACTGGAGGCACGACTAATTAACAATCAAACCTAGGGTCTTCACTTTAAAGTGTTAGTTTCCACATTATTCTGAATAATGAGGATTTTCAGCCACATATTTATATATTTACTATGAAACAAGCAATGTGTGTCCTTATTGGAGCATTTGTGAGCTTTGCTTTAGGGTTAAAGCTATTGAAAAAGAAAAGCAAACAGGGTGAGGCAGTGAAGTAGCTGCCTACTCTGTAACGCGTCCATCACATACACTTGCTGGTAAATCGCCACTGGAAAAACACTCTCTTTCCCAATTTGGAAGTTAAGATTCTGTTAGAGTCCAACCGGAACAGTGAATGGAAGTTAAGATGCTCTGGTACTCGCTCTATTAGAGTCCAACCAGGAACAGTGAGCATAGAATCATAGAATCTCAGGGTTGGAAGGGACCTCAGGAGGTCATCTAGTCCAGCCCCCTGCTCAAAGCAGGACCAAACCCAACTAAATCATCCCAGCCAGGGCTTTGTCAAGCCTGACCTTAAAAACCTCTAAGGAAGGAGATTCCACCACCTCCCTAGGTAACCCATTCCAGTTCTTCACCACCCTACTAGTGAAAAAGGTTTTCCTAATGTCCAACCTAAACCTCCCCCTCTGCAACTTGAGACCATTACTCCTTGTTCTGTCATCTTCTACCACTGAGAACAGTCTAGATCCATCCTCTTTGGAACCCCCTTTGAGGTAGTTGAAAGCAGCTATCAAATCCCCCCTCATTCTTCTCTTCTGCAGGCTAAACAATCCCAGTTCCCTCAGCCTCTCCTCATAAGTCATGTGCTCCAGCCCCCTAATCATTTTTGTTGCCCTCCGCTGGACTCTCTCCAATTTATCCACATCCTTCTTGTAGTGTGGGGCCCAAAACTGGACACAGTACTCCAAATGAGGCCTCACCAGTGCTGAATAGAGGGGAATGATCACATCCCTCGATCTGCTGGAAATGCCCCTACTTATACAACCCAACATGCCATTAGCCTTCTTGGCAACGAGGGCACACTGTTGACTCATATTCAGCTTTTCGTCCACCGTAACCCCTAGGTCCTTTTCTGCAGAACTGCTGCCCAGCCATTCGGTCCCTAGGCTGTAGCAGTGCATGGGATTCTTCCGTCCTAAGTGCAGGACTCTGCACTTGTCCTTGTTGAACCTCATCATATTTCTTTTGGCCCAATCCTCTAATTTGTCTAGGTCCCTCTGTATCCTATCCCTACCCTCCAGCGTATCTACCACTCCTCCCAGTTTAGTGTCATCTGCAAACTTGCTAAGGGTGCAGTCCACACCATCCTCCAGATCGTTAATGAAGATATTGAACAAAACCAGCCCCAGCACCGACCCTTGGGGCACTCCACTTGATACCGGCCGCCAACTAGACATGGACCCATTGATCACTACCCGTTGAGCCCGACCATCTAGCCAGTTTTCTATCCACCTTACTGTCCATTCATCCAGCCCATACTTCTTTAACTTGCTGGCAAGAATACAGTGGGAGACTGTATCAAAGGCTTTGCTAAACTCCAGAAATAGCACATTCACTGGTTTCCCCTCATCCACAGAACCGGTTATCTCATCATAGAAGGCAATTAATGTTAGTCAGGCATGACTTGCCCTTGGTGAATCCATGCTGACTGTTCCTGATCACTTTCCCCTCCTTTAAGTGGTTCAGAATTGATTCCTTGAGGACCTGTTCCATGATTTTTCCAGGGACTGAGGTGAGACTGTCTGGCCTGTAGTTCCCTGGATCTTCCTCCCAGAAGTAAAGTTTCCTCCCGTTCTATAACTGATGGGGTGGGGTGGCAGCAGGGACAAGGGGAATTGAGAATGAGGGGTGCCTGATGTGTTGGGGTATGGAGTTCCCTACTTCAGCTCCACAGGCTGGGTCCGGTGCAGAGCATGGCATGGCAGGGAGATGACATCTCCCATAATGCCGGGGCCCTTTCACAGCAAGGGTGTCACCTCCCATGGTAGCACGGATTCCCACCTACTCCTCCTGCTTTCGCCTGACAACAGCACCACCCTTCACGGCACCACCTCATGGCAACTTCTGCTTCTGGACTCGCACCGGAAATGGGAAGTCCAGCTGGGCCTGGCAGTGGCTGACAGGAAATGGACACAGGCGCCACTGCCACTCCCATGGTGCCACAGGGCCCACCATGGCTGGTGGGAGATAGATAAATGTCTGTGTAACTCCCCAGCACTATGTCTCCTTTAGTGCTTCTGTCCCTCCCTCTCCCCGTCCTGCTTAGTCTGGGTGTTACTTACCGGAGCACACTGTGTGTCCCAGGCATGTTCTGTCTCACCTTTGGGTCCAGCCTAACAGGGGTGTCTCTCCCCATCCTCCCACCAGTAACTTCTCCCCCAACGCACACAGGACAGGGAGCTGGCTGGTGCCCTTCTATAAAAGGACTGCTCTGTGCAACAGAAACCAGCCTAGTCCCCGCCCCGCAGGCTGGGAGCTTGCTGCTTCCTTCAACCGCATCACAAGTTACAAGAGGGGGCAGGAATAAAATCCCCACTGACTAAACAGGATGGGGTGAAGCATGTCACCAGGCCATAATATTCTGGATAACCCCTTGATGACCATTTTAGGATCATCCTCTCATGTGGCCTTCCTGGCCTCTGGCTAGCTGTGATGACGAGAGGGGGATGTTGTCCCCCTTCCTCTGGCTCCCCTGGCGGGCAGAGCCTAGTGCTACTACCTTGGCATGTCAGCTGGGGAGCAGAGCTCTTACCTCTGCTAATCAGGGGTTAGCCCCACAGCCAGTGAGGGGATGAGGTAGGGCTCAGTTGCTAATTTTGGGCCTGGGATTGCCCACTTTACAGGCTCAAATTTGGGGGGGAGGCTGTGGTCCCCCCCAATCACGCACACCTTAAAGTAGGGAAATGTCCCTCACCTACTTATAATTGCACCCTAAATAACCTCTGGGATACTTTATTTTTGTTCTCAGAAGGTGCGCATCACCATATTATCGGAGCTGACTGTCACAGAGTCCCCGAATCACGGAGTCCTCAGGTTATGTTCTGGAACTTCTCCATACAAGGCCAGTCAGGACTCTGGGGGACCCTCCGCCTTGTGAGCGCACTGTCTCCAGGGCAAGATGCTTACACAGCTTCGATCTTCCTGGATCTGAGCATCCCCTTCCACACTGTGCGCTTCCTGCACCGAGTCGACCCGGACGGGGCCCTGCACCCCAACTCGGCAGTCAGCAGTGACTCTCAGCCAGCTAGTAAAACAGAAGGTTTATTAGTTGACACGAATGCAGCGGGTAGAATTGAACTTGTTAGCAGAGAAATCAGTGACTAGTATCAGAGGGGTAGCCGTGTTAGTCTGGTTCTGTAAAAGCAGCAAAGAATCCTGTGGCACCTTATAGACTAAGAGACGTTTTGCAGCATGAGCTTTCGTGGGTGAATACCCACTTCTTCGAAAGCTCATGCTGCAAAACGTCTGTTAGTCTATAAGGTGCCACAGGATTCTTTGCTCCAAATCAGTGACTTTCAGCCAAGTCCATCCAGAAGCTCTGGACTCCCCCTCTACCAGACACACATACACCATAACAAGGGAAAATCCCCACTTTGTCACACTGACGCTTTAGATTCCTGCTGTCTCTGTCTTGGTACATCATTTCACCCCACTTCTCTATACTACCCTATCTTTTTTTCTTTCTCTCTAGTCTGTTCCAAGTCTGGCCGGCCTTAAAAATGACTCAGCTCTGTTATACGCTGTACTCGGCACCACAGGCTGAAGCAGCGTGAGCAGCATCTCTCTGGGAATGAGAAAGCTACAGTGAGATGGTCTCCCAAGTCCATTGCATGAGTCAGGATCCAGGGGCCGATCCCCCACAGCCACATAACCCCATCATAGCCGCCTCATTCTCTGCCACAGCACTAAAACCCATCTCAACAGCCCCCATTCCCTGCCACAGCACTCGAACCCTTCCCCCACCTCCGTCCACTCCCTGCCACAGGGCTGAAACCCACCCCCACAGCCCCCCATTGCCTGCCACAGCCCGCAAACCCGTCCCCTATTGCCTCATCACAGCAGCCGCGGTCCTTCCCACAGCGCTCAAACCCATCCTCCACAGCCTCCCATTCCTTCCTCAGCCCTCAAACCTGAACCCCACAACCCCATCATAGCCGCCTCGTTCCTGCTACAGTGCTCAGACCCATCCACCACAGCCCCAATTCGTGCCAGAGCTCTCAAACCCAACCCCCACAGCCCCCCATTCTCAATCACAGTCCAAAAACCCAACCCCCACAGCCACATAACCCCAGCATAGCCGCCTCATACTCAGCCACAGCACTCAAACCCATCTCAACAGCGCCCCTTCCCTGCGTCAGCGCTTAACCCACCCCACAGCCCCCGTTCCCTGCCAGAGAGCTGAAACCCATCCCACACAGCCCCATCACAGCCGCCTCGTTCCCTGCCACAGCTCTCAAACCCAACACTCACAGCCCCCCACTCCCTGCCCCAGCACTCAAACCCATCCCCTACAGGCCCCCCCATTCCCTGCACAGCTCTCAAACCCAACCCCACAGACCCACCACAGACCCTGTGCCCTACCACAGGGCTGAAACCCATCATCCACAGCCCCACATTCCCTACCACAGCGCTCAAACCCATCCCCCACAGCCCCCATTCCCTACCACAGCACTCAAACCCATCCCCCACTGCCCCCCATTCCCTTCCTCAGCCCTCAAACCCGAACCCCACAACCCCATCATAGCCGCCTCGTTCCCTGCTACAGCCCTCAAACCCATCCCCCACAGCCCCCAATCCCAGCCACAGAGCACAAAGCCAACCACCACAGCCCCTTCACAGCCAGCTCGTTCCCTACCACAACGCTTAAGCCCATCCCCCACAGCCCCCATTCCCTTTCACAGACCTCAAACCCATCCCCCACAGTCCCACATTCCCTGCCACAGCACTCAAACCCATCCCCCACAGCCCCACATTCCCTGCCACAGCGCTCAAACCCATTTCCCACAGCCCCCGGTTTCCTGCCAGAGTGCTGAAACCCATCCCACACAGCCCCATCACAGCTGCCTCGTTCCCTGCCACATCTTTCAAACCCCATCCCCACAGCCCCATCACAGCTGCCTCATTACCTCACACAGCCCTCAAACCCATCCCCCACTGCCCCCATTCCCTTCCTCAGCCCTCAAACCCGAACTCCACAACCCAATCATAGCCGCCTCATTCCCTGCCACTGTTCTCAAACCCATCCCCCACAGCCCCATCACAGCCACCTCGTTCCCTACCACAGCGCTCAAACCCATCCCCCACAGCCACCCATTCCCTTCCTCAGCCCTCAAACCCGAACTCCACAACCCAATCATAGCCGCCTCATTCCCTGCTACAGCCCTCAGACCCATCCCCAACAGCCTCCAAATTCCCTGCCAGAGCTCTCTAACCCATCCCCCACAGACCCCCATTCCCTGCCCCAGCACTCAAACCCAACCCCACAGCCCCACCACAGACCCCGTGCCCTACCACAGAGCTCAATACCCATCCCCCTCAGCCCCACCACAGCCCCCTGTGCCCTGACACAGAGCTCAAACCCATCCCCCACAACCTCCCATTCCCTGCCACAGCGCTCAAACCCATCCCCCATAGCCCCATCACAGCCGCCTTGTTCCCTGCCACAGCGCTCAAACCCCTCCCCCACAGCTCCCATTCCTGCCGCAGCCCTCAAACCCATCCCCACAGGCCCCATTCCTGCCACAGCACTCAAACCCATCCTGCACAACCTCCCATTCCCTGCCACAGCGCTGAAACCCATCCCCCACAGCCCCCCATTCCCTGCCCCAGCACTCAAACCCAACCCCACAACCCCAGCACAGACCCCCGTGCCCTACCACAGCGCTCAATACCCATCCCCCTCAGCCCCACCACAGCCCCCTGTGCCCTGACACAGAGCTCAAACCCATCCCCCACAACCTCCCATTCCCTGCCACAGCGCTCAAACCCATCCCCCATAGCCCCATCACAGCCGCCTCGTTCCCTGCCACAGCGCTCAAACCCATCCCCCACAGCTCCCATTCCCTGCCACAGCCCTCAAACCCATCCACCACTGCCCCCATTCCCTGCCACAGCGCTGAAACCCATCCTGCACAACCTCCCATTCCCTGCCACAGCGCTGAAACCCATCCACCACAGCCCCCCATTCCCTTCCACAGGGCTCTAACCCATCCCCCACAGGCCCCCGTTCCCTGCCACAGTTCTCAAACCCGCGTACCTTGCTGGGGCCCTTGATGACCTATACAATTCTCTGCAGAGGTGTAGCAGTGACTCTGTCCCCCGTCGACTCTGCCACCGCCGTTCGCTTTGTCGAATTCTCTGCGTTGACCCGGCGGGTAAGTATGGACCTACCCTGAGTCCTAGGCGCCCCCACCCCGCGTGCGCGTGTATACACACACACACAGACACACACACACACACACAGAATCTATCACCTGAGCCAGGTGCCTCAGTTTGCCTCATGCTAAGGCCAGCCCTGTCCTGTGGGCACGGAGAACCTAACTTCCATTTATGTCAGCCAGGGAGGCTGGATGTGCACATTACAGGAAATAAACTTTTCGGCCAGCATAATCCACTGAAAAAAATTCGTATTGCTAATTGCAACCAAGGCTCTCACTGTGTGGCTCTTTGTCCTGTCTCTGTTGTCTAGAGCATGAGCAGAGCTTTATGAGACAGCTGCTGCTGTCGCCAGCCAGCTAAGCAAGTTTCCCATCGTCTCTCTTCTGGCTGTGGATGCTTGACTGCAGCAGCTCGGCAAAGGGCCCAGCCTTGCTCTCTAATGGTCATTCTCCCTTGCTTGAATCGCTCTTCATGTACCATCATGTAGCCTCATTAAAACAGCCCAGATGTGGACACAGGCATCAGCAACCGATTCCCCAAGCTAAAGTCCCCTTTGCAATCCAGGGAAACAGCCTGGGTTGTCTGGAGCGCAGGGTTTGGTCCATGGTGACTGCCGACACTGCACCTGCTATACAGCGACTCATGGGACACCTCTAGCCCATCAGCACTCGGCTCTCCCACATTCTGCTGAGCGGCTGAGATCTGGGGGAACAGAAACCCTTTGTTAGAAACAGAAAAGCTCCTCACAGGAACACTCTGTCTCGGATTCCCACAGGGGCGCTCTCTGGTCTAGTTTAGTACCGGAAGGGGGATTTGTTTCAGTCATCGCAGTAATCATGGGACCCTTGTGGCCATTGTGCTCTGGGAGTGGGTGCCTGTTAATGGTGGCGTCTAATACCGAGAACCCCCCACCCCCACCCACTGAAGTCAGGTCCAGCTGCTGACATCCTACAAGCTTTGTGTCCTTTCCCTGTGATTCCTGCTTCAGCTCCTACCCTCATGATGGGCTCTGTCCCTCCACATGCCTCAATAGCTCCATTCCTGTCCCCTCACTAGCTAGCTGCCCCGTCAGGGCTGATTTCCCTGGACTGGGGGACAGAGCTGAGCTCTGAGATAAAGCAGCCAATTTCCCTGGCACTTTCACATTCACCTCCCTAATTCAGAGAGAGGGGCAGAGAGTCATCATCTAAGGTGGGGTGGGTCTCAGAGGAGGGGGCTTCTTTCTCTAGGGTCCCATTGCCCAGCTGAGGAGTCTCAAAGGAGGGGGCCTTTTCTATTGGGGTTCCTCTGCCCCACTACAGTGGGTCTAAATAGAGAGGCCTTAGTTCTAGAGGCGTCCCAATGGCCAGCGGGAGCTAATCTCCGAGAGGCTCGTTTCCATGGGGTCCCATTGCCCAGCTGGGTTTCTTACCGTTCTTCTGCAGGAAGAGCCTGTGCAGCCCATAGATCTCGCCCCTGGCTGAGCACTCGCTGCCTAGCTACTCCAGAATAACAAGGGCCCTGAGGCCAGGCACAAATCTGCCAGCCACTGCCCTATGGAATGCAGTCCCTTATGGACCCAGGGGGGACCAATTAGCCAAGGGATGAGGAACTTGACTCAAGCCCTGACACTGCAGGATGCTGGGGTCAAAGGTCACTTACCTCCAATCCAGGCAGGAGGTGGCAAATTCGAGCAGGGCAGCACTGCTCTGTATGCCCCTGGCTCTCTCCTGGGTTTTTGGAGAGGAACCTGAAATGGATGTGCTGTGGGAAAAGGAGGCAGGGAGGGTCAGCGGGCAGGCGTACGTGCTCTACAAACGAGCCTCTTCCCCTCTCCATGGGGCTGAGACTTTGTGCTCAGGGTGGAAGAATAGCTGATTGGAAAAGGGGACTCATGACACTGCCCACGTCTTGCTGGGCACAAGCTCATTGTCTCTCCAGGCTGGGACAATGGTCAGTCTGGGGCTGGTCTATTTACTCTGAAACGCCTGATCAATGAACAGCATGTCAGGATCAAGACACACGCCCTTGACACACACACCCCAGACCCCAGGTGTAAAGGACTTGGTAGCATGGATGGAACAGCCGTGAGGACAAAAGCTCTGGCCCAGGGGAGCTGAAGGGAGAATGTTGATGGATTCCCCTCTCTGCTTCCTGCCACCAGCGCTCCTCCGACTTCCCAAGGCAGGTGACTTTGTGCTGCAGCTGGGTCTCTATGTATCTCACCCAGCCAATAACATCAGCCGGCAAGCCAGGGCGAGATCTATGGGATGCACAGGCTCTTCATGCAGAAGAGGGGTGTAACCCCCAAGCAGATTACCTAGAGTCCTGGAGCTCTGTCTGCTGGCAGCTCAGGGAGTAGGAGCCAAGGCAAACTCAGAGTCTGCCCAGCAACCAATAGGGAGTGGAGATGCCTCCCAGGGAGTGGAAGAGAGGAGAAGCCATTTTGAGGAGAGGCTGGAACCAGCCAGGGCAAGGGCCGAACTGGCTGTGAGTGGGGCTGGTGAGTCCCAGGCCTGCAAGCAGGGTTCCCCCTGAGAACTGGCCTCTAGGGACCTGACCGCAGATCCCTCAGCTGGGTTTTCCTTCCCCACGGATGATTCCCAATTGTTACATTTGCTGAGAAATTTCCCCAGCCAGGCTGGGTTCACCTCCAGCTCCCCTGGTGAGACCAGTCCCCACATGGTCAGCACTGCTAGTCCAAGGCTGATTCCTGCCTGAGGAGGATCCTGCCAGCGGACAGCAGCCCCTGGAATCGTCCAGCGTCATCCTCAACCCGAACGCGCTCCCATCAACCCCAGAACTCCACAAGGGCGAGCGGCGGTAGCGGGGTCGACAGGGGGAGCCGCGGCCGTCGATCCCACGCTGCGAGGACGGGAGGTAAGTCGAAATAAGAGACTTCGACTTCAGGCAAGCTATTCCCCTAGCTGAAGTTGTGTATCTTACATCGATCCCCCCGCCCCAGTGTAGGCCAGGCCTAGGAGTGCCTCCCTCCCACTTCCGTGTTGGCTGCTGTGATAAATGAGGGGGCGGGCGTAGCTCCCTTTTGTGGACACCCAGCCAGCCAGTTAGCTATAAAGTCCCTCTTGGTGGCTGTACTCTGCTTGTTTTACCTGTAAAGGGTTAAAAAAGCCTCCCTGCATAGGTAAAAGAAAGGGAGTTGGGCCTCTGATCAAAAGAGCCAATGGGAGGGCTTTTTAAAAATGGAAAAAAGAACCTACCACTCTGATTTGGGAGCAATTTCCACCCCTTTTGCATGGGTGCAGGTGAGGTAATGAATTGGGCCCTCTGGTTTTATTCTCGGACTGACCCACCTTGCCCCATCCCAAGATAAGGTGCAGGGCCAATCCTGGAAGAACAGTGTCAGGGGAGGCAAAGGGCCTGATTCTGATCTCATGTTTGGTGTAAAACAGGAGTAACTCGATGGATGCCAATGTTGGGACATTAGTGTAAATGAGACCAGAATCTATCTCTGTGGTTGCCTGATAAATTTCATTCCCCATTCAGGGCAATTGCTTCCTCCTCCTATTTGCGTAAGGGATTTCCTCCTTAATATAGGACAAAAGGAAAGGGGAAAGAAATGGTGACTGACAGAATAAGAAGCAGGAAGGTCACATCAAGCCTGGGACGATAAGAGCCAAGGTCAGCGAAGAGCAGGGCGCTTGGTGCCAAGGTCACTCAGAGACAGAAAATGAGAGTGTGACGCACTGGAACTGTTCTTACTGTCAGGGCCGGCTCCAGACCCCAGTGCGCATTTTCCCGGCAGGGCGGCAGGCGGCTCCGGCGGACCTTCCGCGGTCATGCCTGCGGGAGGTCCACCGGAGGCGCGGGACCAGCGGACCTCCCACAGGCATGACTGCGGAGGTGCGCTAGTCTCGTGGCTCCGGTGGACCTCCCGCAGGCATGACTGCGGAGGGTCCGCTGGTCCCGCGGCTCGGGTGGACCTCCCGCAGGTATGCCTGTGGAAGCTCCACCCGAGCCGCGGGACCACCGGACCCTCTGCAGGCACGTCTGCAAGAGGTCCCCCGAAGTCAGGGTACCGGCGACCGGTAGCGCGCACCCTGCGGCGCACCGCCCTGCTTGGGGCGGCCGCATTCCTAGAGCCGCCCCTGCTCACTGTGGTCTGTGAATGCTGCGTGGGGGGTGTTGGCCTGGGAGAAAGGTCTGCACTGGGAGATGGGAGACTGGCCTTGAGGGAAGATGCCTGAGCATGTAATGTGAGAACCCAGGAAGGGGTTAGAGGCCAGGTGACTCCTCTGCTTGGGAAGCTGAACAAAGGCCTGGGGGAGGAGACGCTGGGAAGTGAGGGGGTTTTCAGGAGCTGGCTGGGGAATGGAGGGAAGCACAGATAGGGCTCTGACCCCCGAAGTGGGCAGTGGTGCTCCTGGGACCCCAAGATGGATCTAATTGGGGAGGATCCTGTTGTCTGTGCCTCCAAAACCTGTCTTGGACTGTGTTCCTGTCGTCTAAATAAACCTGCTTTACCGGCTGGCTGAGAGTCATGGTGGGGGTGCAGGGCCTTGACTCCCCGACACTCAGTGACAGAGATTGACACTCATCTCTTGCTGTTCTGCTTATGTTAGGTAAAAAGCAAGTCCTCACTCACCTCTCCAGCACCCGAGTTCGTGCGGAGTTGGTATGGGGCTCACAATCTGTCAGAGACCAGACAACACTTCGTTGATCAACGGGCTCACACCATCCTTAGCTTAAAAGCTTCGGAGTAAGTGTGGCAAGTTTATTAGGGTTGAGCATCAATATTTATACACAGAAGTAAACAAAGTGATTAACAGATCATAATGGTCATGCATAATCAATCAAGATTCTACAGGATAAAACAGGTTAAAATGTAAATTTAAAAAGACAAAAGGGGAAATGGCTACTTAAGGGGAGGGGGGGTGTCATGAGTAGTTCGCAGGTCAGAGCTTTGATTAAAAGTTTCAGACAGAGACATCAAATCTGGGTTAAGTTTAAGTTCATCAAAAGTTCAGACTCAACATTCCTCCACTTGTAGCTTTGGGATAACTATTTACCAAAAGCTACACCCCATTTTAAGGAGCCAAGGGCTGCTTGGCAATTTCAGCCTGGGCCAACTCGAAGAGAGTAAGGCCTTTGGCTGAAGTAGGAAAAGAATAAACTGACCCACATGAGTTTATGAGGGAGGGGACACACTGAATACAGCAACACAGTATTATAAGGATTACTATGGCCCCAACAATACCCACCAATTCCAATTTAACCCACCCAAATCCAGGCAGCCAATTCCATAAGGCTCCCCACCAATCATAAGGTGGCTGGCCAGAGGAGTAGTTCTTAGCCATTTCCCTTAGATGTTTGGTACATTGAAAGGTGTCAGGGTAGGTGTCATTTACAAAAACACAGCATTCTTCATTTATGAGGGCGCAAGTTCCTCACTGGGCTGCTAACATTATGTCTAAAGCCATTCGGTTTTGCAAAGCTAACTGGCGCAGTTGGGACATTTCCCCGGCCTGATTCTCAAATAGGGTCGCAGTTTCATTGGTTAAAGATTCTAGTAGTCCCTGTAGATGGATGACACCACCCCTCAAGCTAATAAGACCAGCCCACTGCTGCCACGACAAACCATCACGGATATTAATATCTCTGAAGGTTTCACGGATGTTGCGAACGTGGGGAAAATGGGGGGGGGTGAGGGAGATGCGAGAAGGCGGTGTGAGCCACGCTAAATAACATGACCCTGCCCAATCAGGGGAGAGAAAGTAATAAGCTTTGGGCCCGCACACCCAGTATGTTCCATACATTGCGTTTGTATTCCATTTCTCAAAGTAGGAGGTAACCCACCACCCGTTGGACCACTGTTCCCTGGTAACGCAGAGGGGTCGTTGTGCGAACCGCAGAGGCACAATTTGGTAGTGGTGTTTTCAAAGTGCAGTGTAGTACTGCTTGAGCAGTTGTAGAAGGCAATCGTATATCCCTTAACAATTAGTTGGACACCCTCGTGATCTGAGCAGGGCTTCTTAAAAGCTGACTCTGAAGGCTTGCCCACCCATGAAAAAGTTGTATCGGGGTGAGGGATCCACATATGGGATAAGTGGGATGCGCAAGGCTTGAAGTCAAGATTTTTACTAAAGGCGGTGCCATTAAAATACATGTTGCATTTACTGTTTCCCACAAAAGTTGACCCCTTTTCTTTAACAAAACACAGTGATCCTGTCTGATTTGTTACCCTGAGATATCTGTTAATCGGCACTCCTGTTTTGTCCCATGTAAGATTGTGTTGGACTGGATCTTTTACTCTAGCCGGTGGCATCCAAGTCATATTAGCAGTGGTCAGGGGAATGGGTGTGAAGGGGAGTCCCTGTTCTGCATTTACTGGAAATTGAGTACATACCCAGCAATTACTTCTATTTCCTAAAATACGAGTTTTAACCTCGTGGAAATATCTAATAAAAGCATTATCTTCATAAGCAGAAAATAAACTAAAAAGGCATAATAAAAAACATACAGTTGTCAGAATAAAAGGTCCTCTCATTTTTTTCGAGTCAATTTAAGTCTGATGTCTGAAAGAGGTAAGCTGGTCCACTGGTCAGAGGCAGTGTCCTCAGTGGTGGCAAGAGCTGCTGGTCCGTCACTGTGGTCCACTACGGCTGGCTTGACGTGGGAGTGGTGGATCCAGGATTTGCGTCCTTCCAGGAACACTGCAGTCTGGGTTGTTAAAAGAACCTGGTCATTCATTCATTCATGCCCGTCACCCCAACCGGGGTATGGGCCGCCAACAACAGATCTCCATAGTCTTCTATCCTGGGCCATTCGCTCTAGCTGGTTCCAGGTATAGCCCATTTTTTTGCTATCAACCTGAAGGTCGCGTCGCCAGGTATTTCTTGGGCGGCCTCTTTTCCGCTTGCCTTGGGGGTTCCACTGCAGTGCCTGTCTGGTGATGTTGGTTGGCTGCTTGCGTAGTGTATGTCCTATCCAGCCCCACCTTCTCCTTCTAATTTCTTCCACTGCTGGGAGTTGATGGGTCCTCTCCAAGAGGTGGATGTTACTGATGGTGTCTGGCCAGCGGATCTGGAGAATCCTTCTGAGGCAGCTATTAATGAAGGTCTGGATCTTCCTGGTGGTTGTTTTGGTTGTCCTCCAGGTTTCAGCTCCATACAGTAAGACTGATTTCACGTTGGAGTTGAACAGTCGAATCTTTATTGCCAAAGACAGCTCTCTGGAGCTCCAGATGTTCTTGAGCTGTAAGAAGGCTGCTCTTGCCTTACCAATCCTTACTTTGATGTCTGCGTCTGTGCCACCCTGCTGGTCGATGATGCTACCTAGGTAGGTGAAGGACTGCACTTCTTCCAGGGGGCTTCCATTCAGTGTGACTGGGTCGTTGCTGATGGAATTGATCCTAAGGATCTTGGTCTTGTCCTTGTGGATGTTGAGGCCAACCTGTGATGACGTGGCTGCCACTCGTTGGTCTTCTCTTGCATCTGCTGTTTACTGTGCGAAGGAGTGCAAGGTCGTCGGCAAAGTCCAGGTCATCAAGCTGGGTCCACAATGACCATTGGATTCCATTCCTACGCTTGTAAGTGGATGTTTTCATAATCCAATCGATGACGAGAAGAAAGAGAACTGGTGACAACAAGCATCCTTGTCTGACTCCGGTTCGCACCTGGAAGCTGTTTGTGAGCTGCCCTCCATGGATCACTCTACAGTGTATGCCGTCGTATGAATTCTTGATCAGGTTGACCACCTTTGCTGGGATGCCATAGTGCCGAAGGAGCTTCCAGAGGGTCTCTCGATCCACGCTATCGAATGCTTTCTCATAGTCAACAAAGTTGATGTACAACGAGGAGTTCCACTCCATAGACTGCTCGACTATGATGCGGAGCGTTGCTATCTGGTCCGTGCATGATCTGTTCTGCCGGAAACCTGCCTGTTCATCTCGTAGCTGTGGATCGACGGCATCCTTCATTCTCTCTAAGAGGACTCGGTTGAAGACCTTCCCTGGCACCGACAGGAGTGTGATTCCTCTATAGTTGGCACAGTTGCTGAGGTCTCCTTTCTTGGGGATTTTGATGAGATATCCCTCTTTCCAGTCAGCCGGAATCACTTCTTCTTCCCATATTTTCTCAAAGAGGGTACAGCATTTCCACTGAGGCATCCAGGTCTGCTTTCAGGGCCTCTGCTGGGATATCGTCAGGTCCAGCCGCCTTCCTGTTCTTCATCATGGTGATGGCTTTTCTGATCTCGTCTCTGGTTGGTTTATCGCAATTGATTGGGAGGTCCTCGTTGGCTGGGTCGATGTCTGGTGGATTTGGTGGTGCTGGTCTGTTCAGGAGTTCCTCAAAGTGCTCCGCCCATCTGTTCATCTGTAGTTCTATTCCTGTTATAGACTTTCCCTGCTTGTCTTTAACGGGACGTTCTGGCTTGCTGAACTTTCCAGACAGTCGCTTGGTAGTATCATACAGCTGTTTCATGTTACCGCTGTATGCTGCCTGCTCTGCTTCTGCTGCCAGTCCATCCACATAATCTCTCTTGTCTTTCCTAATATTCCTCTTCACTGCTCTGTGGGCTTCAGCATACTCTTTTTGAGCTTTGGCCTTTGCTGCTCTAGTCCTGCTGTTGTTGACTGCTGCCTTCTTCTTCTTTCTGTCTTCTATCTTTGTCAAGGACTCTGCTGTGATCCACTCTTTCTGCTGGTGTTTCTTAATTCCAAGCACTTCCTGGCATGCTGACCTAAGTGTGTCTCTCACTTTCTGCCATCTGTTGAGTACACTGTCTTCCTCTTCCTCAGACTGATCCTGTAGTACTGAAAACTTATTCTTCAGCGTCAATCCAAAATCTTCCTTGGTCTTATGGTCCTTCAGAAGGTTGACGTTGTACTTCGCTCTTCTGTCTGACGCGTCTATCCAGTTCTTCTTCAGCTTCAGCTTCAATCTGGCCACCACTAAGTGATGGTCGGACGCCACGTCTGCTCCTCTTCTAACTCTAACGTCCTGCAAGGATCTTCTGAACTTCTTGCTAATGCAGACATGGTCGATCTGGTTTTCTGTCATGCCTGCTGGCGATACCCAGGTACTCTTGTGGATCCGCTTGTGAGGAAAGATGCTGCCTCCTATGACCAGATTGTTAAGTGCACACAGATCCACAAATCTCTCTCCATTCTCGCTCATCTCTCCCAGAGCATGGGTCCCCATGACTTGTTCGTATCCTGTGTTATCAGGTCCAATTTTGGCATTAAAGTCTCCCATAAGGATGGTAATGTCTTTGTCTGGGAGAGTCTCTAATATTTTCTGGAGTCTGTTGTAAAAGTAGTCTTTGTCCTCCTCTTCACTGTCATTGGTTGGAGCGTAGCACTGAACAACATTCATCTTAATCCTCTTCATTTTAGTTCTGAAGGATGCTGTGATGATCCTGGGACCATGTGCCTCCCAACCAATCAGTGCTCTCTGTGCCTGCTTGGACAACATGAAGCCTACTCCCTGTGTGTGGTGTGCGTCGCTCTCTTCATGTCCTGAATACAGCAACAGCTCTCCTGTCAACAGTCGTCTCTGTCCAGCTTGCGTCCATCTTGTCTCGCTAATGCCTAGTAGGGTCAGGTTGTTGCTCCTCATCTCTGCTGCAACCTGCGCCGTCTTTCCTGACTCGTACATGGTCCTCACGTTCCATGTGCCGATGGTAATCCTCCTGGCTGCAAGAAGGGTGATCGGCTTAGTGGCTTCCTCGCGGCTTTCACCACCCAGCGTCATGCATCTTCGAGTTGAAGACCCTTCTTTTTCCAGGCTAAAAGTCTCTGTTAACTCTATTTTTGGCGTTTCTGTAGCAAGCTGATTTTTACAGGGTGGAGTTGCTAGCCCCACGCCCAACCCTCCTCCTTTACCCTGACTTGGGACAGGCAGATGGCCCCAAAGGACCTCTCTGGTGGAGTTAAAGAACCTGGTGGGGTCCAGTAAACCTCATCTGGAGGGTGTCGCCACGAACGAACTTTTTGGCCCAGACGAAGACCCCTGGTTGGAACGGGTGGATCTGTTGTTCTAGTGGCACGGTCTGGGAAAACTGCGAGGCTTTCCAAAGGGTACGGAGGCGAGCCTGTAGGGAGAGAAACTGGCATGCGGTCATATGATCCCCTCCCAATAGTGAAACATCAGCACGTGGTAGCGCCCCGCCTTTGAAAGGGGGGTGTCCATAGAGCAGTTCAAAGGGGGATAATCCCAATACACGGGTTGGGAGAGTACGAAGGTGAAACAGGACCAAGGGAAGTACCTGAGGCCACTTTAACCCTGTTTCCTGACAGTATTTAGCCAATGTAAGCTTAAGCTCCCTATTCATACGCTCAACTTTCCCGCTAGACTGGGGGTGATAGGGTGTATGAAAGGAGTGAGAAATGCCCAGTCCTTGTTCTAAATGGCCAAGGACATTACCAGTAAAGTGGGGTCTGCGATCTGAGTCAAGCACGAGAGGGATGCCAAAACGGGGTACAATGTCTCTAAGGAGAATCTTTGCCACTGTGGCAGCAGTACAATTAGCAGTAGGAAAAGCTTCGACCCATGAAGTCAGAGGGCAAACCAAAACAAGGAGGTGCTTTTTCCCAAAAGCCTTTGGCATATCTGCAAAGTCAATTTGAAGATGTTGAAATGGAGCAGCAGGCGGAGGTCTTCCACCCTTAATTTTGTTAAGAGGCGGAGCAGGTCCATTACGCTGACATGTGCTGCATGCTTTCACTATTGACAGGCAGTAGGGTTGCATGCCTGGAGCATACCAAAAGCGAGCGATGGTGTCCACAAGGGCGTGCGTGCCGTAGTGACCCCCCTTATCATGGTGCCAGCGAACTGCCACGGGGTATGTGGAGCGAGGGAGGCAGCATCGGCCATCCGGCATAAGCCAGGTCCTTTGACCAGAGTGGCTCGAGGCTCTCCCACGACTGTAGTTCAGCAGCGGGTACCGGTACGGGGTGCGGTGGAGGAAAGGAGGAGGTTACAATAGCCAACGTGGGCATGGCTAAGGGAAAGACGGCAGCCGTCTTGGCGGAGGCGTCAGCCAGGGCATTCCCACGGGTGACGGGGCTATCATCTTTAGTATGGGCCCGGCAGTGAACTACAGCCAGGACCGAGGGTTCTTGGAGGGCGTCCAAAAGCTTGTGGATGAGGGGGAGGTGCTGAATGGGTTTACCGGCAGCTGTCTGGAAACCTCGAAACTTCCAGAGGTGGATGTGACAATGCACAACTCCAAAAGCATACTTGCTATCAGTAAAAATGGTAACGGTCTTACCAGCGGCCAACTGGCAAGCTCGGGCCAGGGCATAGAGTTCGGCTTGGGCTCCCCAGTTGCCTGGCAGTGAGGCGGCCTCTTGAATGTCCCATTCAGAGGTGACTGCATAACCGGTGAAACGCTTGCCATCAACACAGAAGGAGCTTCCGTCCGAGAAGAGGATGCAATCAGGGTTGTCCAGTGGCACATCAAACAGGTTGTTCCTTATCTGTAAGATGCTATGAACTACTTCCACACAGTCGTGCTGATCCTGGAGGACTGGCAGGTCAGGAAGCAAGGTAGCTGGATTAAGGGGCCCACACCTTTCAAAAATTAGGTTAGTGTCTTCTAGGAGTTCGGCCTCTAGCTGCTGCTGACGAAGGGCCGAAAAGACTTGGGTCGTGCCCTTACGCAGAAGGGCTGACAAGGCATGAGAGGTCCAGACCGTGGTAAAATGACCCAGGGTCAGGCTCTTTGCCTTTGTGATCAGCAGGGCAGCTGCTGCCAGAGTCCGGGTGCAGGATGGGGTTCCCTGAGCGACAGGGTCAATCTGCTGGGAGTAAAAAGCAAGCGGGAAATGGTGGGGCCCGCTCTGCTGGGTAAGGACGCCACTAGCAATTCCGCCCCTCTCATGGACAAAAAGGTGAAAGGGTTTGCTGTAATTGGGGGGGCGGAGAGACATGGAGGAGGCCACACTGTCCTTGAGTAACTGAAAGGCTTGGATCGTGTCTGGGGACCACTGCAAAGGGTCAGGAGCAAGGTTAGCAGTGAGTCGGTGGAGCGGTTTGCTCAACTCCCCGCAGGACGGCAACCAGGGGCGACAGAAGCCAATTAATCCTAAGAAACCTCGAAGTTGTTTCTTGGTGTTTGGCAGAGGGCAGTTTTGGATACTCTTTATGCGGACTGGGTCCATTTGTCTCCCCTCTGGGGTTAACAGGAAGCCCAGATATCGGACCTTCTGTGAGACCCACTGAATCTTGTTAGGGTCTACCTTGTGGCCTCTGGTGTGTAGGTATAATAAAAGTGCCTTACCATCGGTGCAGAGGGCGGCTTCTTCGCAGTTACCTAGTAGGATGTCATCTACGTATAGGACTAACATGGATCCCTGCGGACTGGTGAAGCCTTCCAAGTCGTGGCGGAGGCATTGGCTGAAAATCGTGGGGCTGTCTCTGTAGCCTTGAGGAAGTCATTGCCAGACATAACTTTGTCCCTCCCAGGTGAAACCAAAGAGATACTGAGAGTCTGGGTGCACAGGAATGCTGAAAAAGGCTGATTTTAAGTCAATAACAGTGAACCACTCAGCATCCCAGGGGATTTGGCTGATGATAGTAGCTGGATCAGGAACTACTGCATGAAGAGGGACCACATACTGATTAACAACCCGTAGATCCTGTACAAAGCGCCAACGAATACCCTTCCTTTTTAGGAGGCTTTTGACAGGCAGTATAGGGGTATTACAGGGAGTGCGCTGAGGGCGGACTAGCTTTTGTGCAATGAATCCCTCAATAATGGATTTGTGGAGATCATTTGTGGAGTTCGTGAGTGCCTTGTCTTTAGTTAGTTAGTCAGGGAATTTGTTTTGGGGACCCTCTACTCCCTGAACTGTGTCCTCAAGCCAGGGAGTGAGGGTTTGAGGATTCTATAATCTACCGCTTATTACACCTGTGGAGGGATTCACCACCTCCTCCCACTTGTGGGTCTTTTGGGCTGTACTGAACCCAGTCAGCCGCACTGCTACACCTCTGCAGAGAATTGTATAGGTCATCAAGGGCCCCAGCAAGGTACGCGTACCAACAGGACACTAGTTTTATATTTGTTACATCCAGACACGGGTATTTTAAGTGTGGGCACCGGTGACCCTAAACATAGTGTTTCCCCTGTTATGTAGTATTTGTTGCCTGTTTAATATAATTGTTGTGTTGAATATATTTTTATGTGTTGTGCTATTTCTTGGAAGTCTCCAACTATCTGTCAAATAAGTGGGGATTCCTCTGTAGTTAGAATTTTCCGCCCAAGCTGCCCTGGTGACCCTGCCAGGAAGGAGCGAGGGGGGTGGAGGCACCGCCAACTAATTTTATAACCAAAAAAGGAAAAAGATTCACCCTACTGAGTGGGTGGCGGGATCCAAAAGAACCCAGACCTGTCCCTCAGAACATGTAAGCGGATTGCCATTAAAGGAGGTAATCAGGTGGAGAGGGGCGCTACAGGGGTAAGAAACCCAGCTGGGAAATGGGGCTGTGGGGCTCGGGTTTGAGAACTGTGGGAGGGAACGGGGGCCTGTGGGGGATGAGTTAGAGCCCTGTGGAAGGGAATGGGGGGCTGTGGTGGATGGGTTTCAGCGCTGTGGCAGGGAATGGGAGGTTGTGCAGCATGGGTTTCAGCGCTGTGGCAGGGAATGGGGGCAGTGGGGGATGGGTTTGAAGGCTGTGGCAGGGAATGGGGGCCTGTGGGGGATGGGTTTGAGGGCTGCGGCAGGGAATGGGAGCTGTGGGGGATGGGTTTGAGCGCTGTGGCAGGGAACGAGGCGGCTGTGATGGGGCTATGGGGGATGGGTTTGAGGTCTGTGGCAGGGAATGGGGTCCTGTGGGGGATGGGTTTGAGCGCTGTGGCAGGGAATGAGGCGGCTGTGATGTGGCTGTGGGGGATGGGTTTCTCGGCTGTGGCATGAATCTTGGTGGCTGTGATGAGGCTGTGGGGGATGGGTTTGAGAGCTCTGGCAGGGAATGAGGTGGCTGTGATGTGGCTGTGGGCGATGGGTTTTTGGGCTGTAGAAGGGAATGGGGGGCTGTGGGGGATGGGTTTGAGAGCTGTGGCCAGGGAATGAGGCGGCTGTGATGTGGCTGTGGGTGATGGGTTTTTGGGCTGTGGAAGGGAATGGGGGGCTATGTGGGATGGGTTTATTCTCTGCGGCATGAATCTTGGTGGCTGTGATGGGGCTGTGGGGGATGGGTTTGAGCACTGTGGCAGGGAATGGGGGGCTGTGGGGGATGGGTTTGAGCGCTGTGGTAGGGAATGGGGGGCTGTGATTGGGCTGTGGGGGTCGGGTTTGAGCGCTGTGGCAGGTAATGGGGGGCAGTGATTGGGGCAGTGGGGGATGGGTTTGAGCGCTGTGGTAGGGAATGGGCGGACGTGGGGGATGGGTTTGAGCGTTGTGGCAGGGAATGAGGCGGCTGTGATGTGGCTGTGGGCGATGGGTTTTGGGCTGTGGAAGGGAATGGGGGGCGGTTGGGGATGGGTTTGAGCGCTGTGGCAGGGAATGGGGGGCAGTGATTGGGGCCGTGGGGTATGGGTTTCAGTGCTGTGACAGGGAATGGGAGGCTGTGGGGGATGGGTTTTAGCGCTGTGGAAGTGATTTGGGGGCTCTGGGTAATGGATTTAGAGCTGTGGCAGGGAATGTGGGGCTGTGGCGGATGGGTTTGTGGGCTGTGGCAGGGAATAAGAGGGTATGGGGTCGGGTTTGAGTGCTGTGGCAGGGAATGGGGGCTGTGGGGGATGGGTTTGAGAGCTGTGCGAGGGAATGAGGTGGCTGTGATGAGGCTGTGGGGGATGGGTTCAATGTCTGTGAAACGGAATGGGGGGCTGTGGGGGATCGGTTTTAGTTTTGCAGCAGGGAATGGAGGGCTGTGGGGGATGGGATTGAGGGCTGTGGCAGAGGATGGGGGGCTGTGGGGGATGGGTTTGAGCGCTGTGGTAGGGAATGGGGCTGTGATTGGGCTGTGGGGGTCGGGTTTGAGCGCTGTGGCAGGGAATGGGGGGCAGTGCGTGGGGCCGTGGGGGAGGGGTTTGAGCGCTGTGGTCGGGAATGGGAGGACGTGGGGAATGGGTTTGAGCGTTGTGGCAGGGAATGAGGCGGCTGTGATGTGGCTGTGGGCGATGGGTTTTTGGGCTGTGGAAGGAATGGGGCTGTGGGGGATGGGTTAGAGCGCTGTGGCAGGGAATGGGGGCAGTGATTGGGGCCGTGGGGGATGGGTTTCAGTGCTGTGACAGGGAATGGGAGGCTGTGGGGGATGGGTTTTAGCGCTGTGGAAGTGATTTGGGGGCTCTGGGTAATGGATTTAGAGCTGTGGCAGGAATGTGGGGCTGTGGCGGATGGGTTTGTGGGCTGTGGCAGGGAATAAGAGGGTATGGGGGTCGGGTTTGAGGGCTGTGGCAGGGAATGGGGGGCTGTGGGGGATGGGTTTGAGAGCTGTGCGAGGGAATGAGGTGGCTGTGATGAGGCTGTGGGGATGGGTTCAATGTCTGTGAAACGGAATGGGGGGCTGTGGGGATCAGTTTTAGTTTTGCAGCAGGAATTGAGGGCTGTGGGGGATGGGATTGAGGGCTGTGGCAGAGGATCGGGGGCTGTGGTGGATGGGTTTTAGCGCTGTGGAAGGGATTGGGGGCTGTGATTGGGCTGTGGGGTTGGGTTTGAGCGCTGTGGCAGGGAATGGGGGGCAGTGATTGGGGCAGTGGGGGATGGGTTTGAGCGCTGTGGTAGGGAATGGGAGGACGTGGGGGATGGGTTTGAGCGTTGTGGCAGGGAATGAGGCGGCTGTGATGTGGCTGTGGGCGATGGGTTTTTGGGCTGTGGAAGGGAATGGGGGGCTGTGGGGGATGGGTTTGAGCGCTGTGGCAGGGAATGGGGGGCAGTGATTGTGGCCGTGGGGGATGGGTTTCCGTGCTGTGACAGGAATGGGAGGCTGTGGGGATGGGTTTTCGCGCTGTGGAAGTGATTTGGGGGCTCTGGGGAATGGATTTAGAGCTGTGGCAGGGAATGTGGGGCTGTGGCGGATGGGTTTGTGGGCTGTGGCAGGGAATAAGAGGGTATGGGGGTCGGGTTTGAGTGCTGTGGCAGGGAATGGGGGGCTGTGGGGGATGGGATTGAGGGCTGTGGGAGGGAATGAGGTGGCTGGGATGTGGCTGTGGGGGATGGGTTCAATGTCTGTGAAACGGAATGGGGGGCTGTGGGGGATCGGTTTTAGTTTTGCAGCAGGGAATGGAGGGCTGTGGGGGATGGGATTGAGGGCTGTGGCAGAGGATGGGGGGCTGTGGGGGCCGGGTTTGAGTACTGTGGCAGGGAATGGTGGGCTATGGGGGACGGGTTTGACCTCTGTGGCAGGGAATGGTGGGCTGTGGGGGCCCGGTTTGACCTCTGTGGCAGGGAATGGGTGACTGTGGGGGATGGGTTTGAGTGCTGTGGCAGGGAACGAGGCGGCTGTGATGGGGCTGTGGAGTCGGGTTTGAGCGCTGTGGCAGGGAATGTGGGGCTATGGGGGATGGGTTTGAGCTCTGTCGTAGGGAATGTGGGGCTGTGGGGGATGGGTTTGAGCACTGTGGCACGGAATGTGGGGCTGTGGGGGATGGGTTTGAGCGCTCTGGCAGGGAATGGGGGGCTGTAGGGGATGGGTTTGGAGGTTATGGAGGGGTCAGTGGCTGTGGTGGAGCACACTGGGTCAGCACATTCAGCTGTTAACCCAAAGGATGGTGATTTGAGCCCACCCAGGGATGGTACTGACCCTACTACCTCCTTGGACCCTCAAAGGAACCCTTTTGCCGCTTCAGAGCTGTCCCTGCTGGCCTCAGTGTGTTCAGCTTGTGGCCCGAATGGTGCGCTGTCTGCGACACGAAAATCCATCTCCCAGCAGCCATGCCGGGGGCTCGGGCTTAATCCTCAAGGCCGAGCGCAAAACCCTTCAGCCGGGCATCTTTTGCCCCCTTTCCGCTTCTGCCCAAGCAGTAAGGGAGAAACAGAGGGGACATGCCGGCTCTAAGGGTATGTCTACGGGTAGCGATCGGTTTATCAGGGATCGATAGATTGCTTTCCATCTAGACGCGATATATCGATCCCCGAACACGCTCCCATCAACCCCAGAACTCCACCAGGGCGAGTGGCGGTAGCGGGGTCGACAGGGGGAGCCGCGGCCGTCGATCCCACGTTGCGAGGACGGGAGGTAAGTCGAAATAAGAGACTTCGACTTCAGGCAAGCTATTCCCCTAGCTGAAGTTGTGTATCTTACATCGATCCGCCCCCCCAGTGTAGGCCAGGCCTAGGAGTGCCTCCCTCCCACTTCCCTGTTGGCTGCTGTGATAAATGGGGGGGGCGGGCGTAGCTCCCTTTTGTGGACACCCAGCCAGCCAGTTAGCTATAAAGTCCCTCTTGGTGGCTGTACTCTGCTTGTTTTACCTGTAAAGGGTTAAAGAAGCCTCCCTGCATAGGTAAAAGAAAGGGAGTTGGGCCTCTGATCAAAAGAGCCAATGGGAGGGCTTTTTAAAAATGGAAAAAAGAACCTACCCCACTATTCGGTTGCATTGCTGGCCATAAGACTAATCTGCGTGTGTGAAAATTGATACATGAGCAATTCATTCAGGTTCATTGCTAGGCACAGTTTTCTCTGAGAATCTTCTTTCACAAGCCAATAGCATCCCCTGCTGGACTAGGTAGAGATTCCTTCCGTGAACATTGCTAAACATGAGCCAGTCATTACAGGTCACTGAGAGGTATGAATTTCTCTTTGAAATATCCACAAAATAGCATTCGGTTGCACGGTTAAGCCCTTTGTTAGAGCTCCTTCCGTGAAAATAGTAAAACATGACCCTTTCGAGCGTTATCTCTACGAGCGAGGAAAGTCTCAATGGAATCGTCCTCCTTCTGCAATTCTGATGCACTGCTGAGAATTTGGCAGTTATACGTTGTGAAAACAGCAAAACATGAGAAATTCACTTCGGATTATTGGGAAGCTCGAATTCCTCCAGCTCCCATCTTAAATTGCTATTCGGATGCACAGCTAGCAACTTGACCGAGATACGCTGGGAAAACAGTTATACCTGAGCAATTCATTCGAAATCACTCGTAGACACGAATTTCTCCTGGAAACACGCTAAAAAGGCAATTAGGTTCCACTGCTGGCCATTTGGAAGAGCTCCGTTTGTGAAAATTCCTAAAAAGGAGACGTTCAGTGCAAAGCACTGCTAGGCAACACTTTATCCTAGACCCATCTTACAAATGCTATTCCGATGCATTGCTGGCAATTTGGCAGAGAGCCGTTTGGGAAAACAGCGAAAAATGAGAAATTCACTTTGGATTATTGGGAAGCACGAATTCCTCCTGCTCCCATCCTAAAATTGCTATTCGGATGCACAGCTAGCAACTTGAGCGAGATACGCTGTGAAAACAGCTATACCTGAGCAATTCATTCGAAATCACTCGTAGGTACTAATTTCTCCTGGAAACACGCTAAAAAGGCTATTCGGTTCCACTGCTGGCCATTTGGAAGAGCTCCGTTTGTGAAAATTCCTAAAAAGGAGACGTTCAGTGCAAAGCACTGCTAGGCAACACTTTCTCCTAGACCCATCTTACAAATGCTATTCGGATGCATTGATGGCAATTTGGCAGAGATCCGTTTGGAAAAACAGCGAAATGTGAGAAATTCATTGCGGATTATTGGTAGTCATGAATTTCTCCTGGTACCATCCTAAAATTGGTATTAAGATGCACTGCTGTCAATTTGACAGAGGTACGATTTGAGCGAAGGTTTCAAAGCAGCTAAACATGAGAAAGCATTCCACACCATTGGTGAGCACGAATTCCTCCTGCTCCCATCCTAAACTTCATATTCGGATGACCAGCAACAACATGACCGAGATACGCTGTGAAAACAGCTACACATAAGCAATTCATTCCAAATCTTTCGAAGGCACGAATTGCTCCTGGAACCACCCTGAAAATGCTGTTCGATTACACTCCTGCCCATTTGGCAGAGATCCGTTTGTGAAAATAGCTAAACATCAGGTATTCATTCAAGACGTAAGCTAGGCACATGAAAAAAGCTAATGAAGAGTTATTAAGCCCACATCAGTGCTAGACACGACTTTCCCCTTGAACCAACCTCCAATTGCTATTCGAGAGCACTGGTGGCTATTTGGCAGAATTCTTTTCGTGACAATTGTTAAAAAGGAGACATTCGGTTCAAAGCACTGCTAGGCAACTCTTTCTCCTGGAACCATTTTACAAATGCTATTCGGTTGCATTGCTGGCCATAAGACTAATCTGCGTGTGTGAAAATTCATACATGAGAAATTCATTCAGGTTCATTGCTAGGCACAGATTTCTCTGAGAATCGTCTTTCACAAGCCAATAGCATCCCCTGCTGGACAATTAGTAGAGATTCCTTTCGTGAACATTGCTAATCATGAGCCAGTCATTACAGGTCACTGAGAAGTACGAATTTCTCTTTGAAATATCCACAATATAGCATTTGGTTGCACTGTTAGAGCTCCTTCCGTGAAAATAGCAAAACATGACCCTTTCGAGCCTTATCTCTGCGAGCGAGGAAAGTCTAATGGAATCGTGATGGCTGAGTTTGATGCTGTTCTACACCAGCATCTAAGAAGAGTCTGACCACCAAGTTCAATGAATGAGACGCTGAAGAAACGGACACATCCAATGACCTTGGAAAAACGATTCAAAATGATATCATACAGTAAGTGGCAACAAAAGTCAAACAGAAGATTGTGGCAGATCTGAATTCTGCAAGATATTATTCTGGACTGCACACCTGACATCAGCCATACGGAACAAATGGCTTTAATGGTGCGTGTTGTAACAAAAACAGAACCTAGAGAAAAATGTCCCTGCAATGGTGATTGTCAGAAAGCATTTTCTAGAATTTATTGACAATGATGATACTAGTTTGACAAATATGCTTCTTAAAAAGCTGGAAGATACGGGGATTGTGATAGCTGACATGAGAGGTCAGGGCCACGATACTGGTGCCAATATGAAAGGAAAGAACAGAGGAGCGCAGACACGGATCTGAGAGTTAAACCCTCGAGCTTTTTTTGTCCCATGCAGTTCTCATTCATTGAACTTGGTGGTCAGTGATACAGCATCAGCTTCTAGTGAGGCTACTGAATTTTTTAATAAAAGAACAGGAATACTTGTGGCACCTTAGAGACTAGCAAATTTATTTGCGCATAAGCTTCCGTTGGCTACAGCCCTCTTCATCGGAGGCATAGAATGGAACATATAGCAAGGATACACACACACACACACACACACACACACACACACACACACACACACACACACACACACACATAGAGATCATGAAAAGGTGGGGGTTGACCTGACCACTCTAAGAGGGTAATTAATTCACATGCGCTTTACTTAGCAGGAGAAAAAAATTTGTTGACGTGATAATCAAGAGAGCTCATTTCAGACACTTTGACAATAAGGTATGAAATTTAAGCCATTCATTACCTCGTTCCATCATAAGGGCACCGATGAGGCTAAAGGAATGATGAAAACTGACCCCTCTGTGTGAAAACATGGCCCCAGTGAAGTCGATGTCAAAATTCGGCCATTGGCTTATTTTCCTGCCCCCAAATTTTCTGGCTTCTCTCGCCTTTTGGGGACCCGCTCCTTACCAAGTCACCAGCAGGGAGCATACCATGAGAAATTTGTCTCTAGTAATGAATTTCGAAGTCTGACGGCGGGATTATTCACCCACGAAAGCTTATGCGCCAATACGTCTGCCCCAGGACTCATTCACGCTTTTCTCGATTTGGTAATGGTCACAAACCGAAAGCTAACAAACCACCAGGAGAGATTGCTTTCACACGAAGACTCCATGAGTAATTTGTCACTAGCACTGATAAGGACTGAACTTCTCATTTGGTAATTTTTTCAGACCCAGTCTCTACCAAACCAGCAGCAGTTTAGCCTAAAGACTTTTAGAGTAACATTCTGTAACTAGTACTGGTCAGGAATGACGGTCACACTTTAGTTATTTTCATGAGCCAGTCTTTACCAAAGAAGCAGGAGACTACTAATGGCTTCGAAGGAAGAGTCCACGAACAATTTTGTCCCTAGCACTGCTCAGGAATGAAATGCTCATTTATAGTATGGTTTCACCTAGCAATCTCTACTAAACCACAAAGAGACTAAGTGAAAGGCTTTCGGAGCACGATTCAATGAGAAATTTGTCCCTACCAGGCTCCGGGAAGACTTTCTCTTTTTTAGTATTTTTCAAGGACAGGTCGCTACCAACCACCAGGAGGGAAACTGAAAGGCGTTTAGAGGATGATTCCGTGAGAAGTTTATCACTAGCGTTATACAGCAATTGAACGGCTTGGAACAGACACGGTCCCAACAACACTGCAGACAGCAAACTTTAAGACCTATTTTTTCTGAAACAGCATTAACCTTTTGAAAAATAATTTTGTGCTGGGAGCAGGGGGGAGTTATCATCCTTTTTAAAATAATCCTGTACGTTTCCTGGCATTTTCCTGGAATTATCAGGAATTTGAGCAGCTTGCCTTTTTTCATGCTTTCACTACCTAGTCTAAATGTTCCATAATACAGCTGAGGACACCGATGAGGCTAAAGGGATGATGAAAACTAACCCCTCTGTGTGAATTCATGGCCCCAGTGAAGTCGATGACAAAATTCGCCCTTTTGCTTAGTTCCTACCCCAAAATTTTCTGGCTTAACGCTTCCTTTTGGGGAACCACTCTCTACCGAGTTACCAGGAGACATTCATTCGTGAGCGCTGTTAGTGAGAAATGTCTCAAGAAAACATCATTTAAAAGCCATTACGATGTAGGTCTCTGGTTATGGAAGCGATCGGTTCCTGGGAATGTGGAAAAGAGAATTTTGTTACCGAGCTCTGCTAGGGACAAATTCCTCAAGGAATCATGCTTCGAAAGCCACTACGATGCACTGCTAATGGTTTAGAAGAGATCGGTTCGAGAGAACTAGGAAAAATGACAAATTTATTCCTGAACTGTGCAAGGGAGAAATTTCTCAAGGAATCCTTGTCTAAAAAACATACGATGCACTGCTAGTGTCTCCGAAGAGAGGAGTCGGTGAGAAAGACCAAAAAAATAGTGAATAGTTACGGATCTGTGCTAATGATCACCTTCTCTAGGAATGTTGCTTTTATAACTATTTGGATGCACTGCTATTGGCTTTTAAGAGATTTGTTTGTGAGACAAATGAAAAAACTTTTTCTCTGACAGAGCATTAGCCGTCTGAAAAGCAATTTTCTCTTCTTCTCGGTCAGTCCTTTTAAAAATACTGCTGTACGTTGGAATTACAGGAGTTTGAGCAGCTTGTCTTGTTTTCATGCTTTCAGTACTAAGGCTAAATATTCCGCAATACAGATAGCGTGATCTAAGGACACCGCTGAGGCTAATGGGTGATGAAAACTAACCCCTCAGTGTGAAAGCATGGCTCCAGTGAAGTTGATTTCAAAATTCGCCCTTTGGCTTATTTCCCGCCCGCAAGTTTTCTGGCTTCGCGCTCTCTCTCTCTCTCTCTCTCTCTCTCTCACACACACACACATCCATCCTTTTGGGGATCTGCTCTCTACCGAGAGTCACCATGAGGGAAACCGAAATTCTTTCGGAGGATCAGACTATGAGAAATTTGTCTCTAGCCTTGATCAGGAATGAATTTCGAAGTCTGACTGAGTGGGTCTTCACCCACGAACGCTGTCTCCAATAAGTCATCGTCGCGTTTCTCGAGTTGGTCATTTTCGTGAAGCGATCGCTACCAACCCACCAGGAGAGCTTTAGCATGGCTTTTACACGAAGAATCCATGAGTGTAAAGTGTGAGGAATTAGTTTCTAGCACTGGTGAGGAATTAGTTTCTCATTTGGCAACTTTTCAGACCAGCTCTCTACCAAACCAGAGGCAGATTACCCTAAAGACTTTTAGAGTAACATTCCGTGAGACGTCTCTCACTAGCCCTGGTCAGGATTGACGATGCCATGAAAAATTTTGTCACTAGCACTACAGAGGCAGGAATTGCATTTTTTTTCAAAAAACCGATCGCTACCAAACTACCAGGAGAGATTTCTCATGGCTTTTAGATGAAGACTCCATGAGAAATTTGTCACTAGGCGAGATCAAGAATGACTTGCTCAAGTTTTTAGTCTTCCAAACGGCTATGGCATTCGAAGGACGAGTGCATGAACAATTTTGTCCTTAGCACTGCTCAGGAAAGAATGTCTCTATTGTAGCATTTGCCACGAACCGATCGCTACCAACCACCAGGAGGGAAACGGAAAGGCTTTTAGAGGATGATTCCGTGAGAGGTCTATCACTAGCGTTATACAGAACTTGAACGGTCATATTTAACAAGTTTCACGACCCGATCTCTAGCAAACCAGCAGGGGAAGAAGCCTAATGTCTTTGAAAAGAAGATTGCTTGGATATGGTGAGTCTAGTTCCAGCCCTCCTTCGTGGAACCCCTGACACAGGCTGAGATGAAAGACATGACTTCACCCAATTTGTCGCGCGTAATAGCCGGGAACGGAACGGTTCTAACAACACAGCAGACAACAAACTTTAAGATCTTTAATTTTGTGCTTTTCTAGGTCAGTTCTCCTTCTTTTAAAAATAATCCTGTACGTTTCCTGGCCTTTTCCTTATTATTGAATTACAGGGGTTTGATCAGCTTGTCTGGTTTCATGAGTGCATTACATAGTCCAAATGTTCCGTAATACTGTGCTAGCGAGACCTAAGGACACCGACGAGGATAAAGGGATGATGAAAACTAACCCCTCTGGGTGAACTCATGGCTCCGGTTCTGTCGATGTCAAAATTCGGCCTTTGGCTCATTTTCTGCCCCCAAATTTTCTGGCTTCTCTCTTCCTTTTTGGGAACTGCTCTCTACTGAGAGTCACCCGGAGGGAAATTGAAATACTTTCGCAGGAACTTACCATGAGAAATTTGTCTCTAGCCCTGCTCAGGAATGAATTTCGAAGGCTGACTGAGTGGATAGTCAGCCAGGAAAGCTTACTCGCCAATACGTCTGGCGGGGACTCAAACTCGCTTTTCTCAGTTTGGTAATTTTCGTGAAGCGATCGCTACCAAACCACCAGGAGAGAGTTCTCGTGGCTTTTACATGAAGACTGTATGAGTAATTAGTCACAAGCACTGATGAGGCATGAATTTGCAATTGTATCACACCCGATCTCTACCAAACCAGCAGCAGATAATCCTAACGACTGTTAGAGTAACGTACCGTGAGATGTCTGTCACTAGCCGGGTGGTGGAGCTGTAGTGGGCTAGATGAAAAATTGGGGGTACTACGTCAGAGGTGGGAGAGCGGAGTCGGGCAGTGTGGGGCAGCTGCTCTGCTAGCTGGTGCCACGGGGCGGGTGGCTGCAGCGCCGCGGTCTCCTCAGCGTGCGGCCGCCCTTCGACTGTGGGATCAGCAGAGCCGTTGGGGAGCAGGGGCCAGAGTGGGTCGGTCGGGGTTGCGGTGGGGAGACTTGGACCTTGCACCTGCCCTGGGCAGTGAACCCCAACGTGTGGTGACATGGCCTGTGGTCTTCTTTTGGCCACCCTCGGCCCCTTGCTCAGGCTCGCTTCTGCACTGCTGCTGGCGTAGGGCTGCCAGATCTCCGCTGGGAAACGGTACCTGCAGTGTCCGATCAGTAGTACTGAGTAACCCTCCACAACCGGGCAGGAAGAGCGGCACTCAGGAACTGCCCAGCTCAGTCAGAGCGCGGTACCCGTGGGCTGCACCCGGGGGAGGGAGCCTGAAGTGCAAAACATTTGAGGAGCAAGGCGTGTGGCCAGGTTACTTCCGAGACACCCTTCCCAGCGTCCATTGTTCTCCGGTCCTGGAGCACGGCTCTCCTTCCCACATCCTGCCCCAGTCACACACATCCCGACCCTGGGAGAACAGCTGCACCTCCATCGCCCTGCCCCAGTCACACACATCCCGACCCTGGGAGAACAGCTGTACCTCCATCGCCCTGCCCCAGTCACACACATCCCGACCCTGGGAGAACAGCTGCACCTCCATCGCCCTGCCCCAGTCACACACATCCCGACCCTGGGAGAACAGCTGTACCTCCAGGGCCGGCTCTAACATTTCTGCCGCCCCAAGCAGAAAGAAGAGCGCCGCCCCCTCCCCAACGGCGTGGCCCGCGGCTAGCCCCCGCCCCCGAGCTGCGCGGCCCCAGCCCGAGCCCCGCCCCCTCGAGCGGCACGGCCCTAGCCCCGCCCCAGCGGCACGGCCCTAGCCCTAGTCCCCGCCTCCCAGGAGCGGCGCGGACCGCGGACTGAGCCCCGCCACCCACGAGCGGCGCGGCCCGCGGCCCTAGCCCCGCCTCCCACGAGCGGCGCGGCGCGGCCCGAGCCCACGCCCTCCCCACCCAGAGCGGCGCGGAGCAAAGCCCGAGCCCCCTCCCCCAGAGCGGCGCAGAGCGCGGCCTGAGTACCCCAGCGGCACGGCCCTCGCCCTAGCCCCCGCCCCCCACGAGCGGCGCGGACTGCGGACTGAGCCCCCGCCCCCGAGCGGCGCGGCCCGCGGCCCCGCTTCCCCAGTGGCGCATCATGCCGCTCAAACCAAAAACAAGAACACCAAAGCCCGCTCGCCGCCCCCCTCCAAGTTGCCGCCCCAAGCACGTGCTTGGTAGGCTGGTGCCTGGAGCCGGCCCTGTGTACCTCCAACGTCCTGCCTTAGTCACGCCTCCCCCGCCCCGGGGAGAACAGCTGTACATGTAACGTCTGCCTCAATCAAACACACCCCGACCCTGGTAGAACAACTGTACCCGTAACCTCCTGCTCCAGTCCCCACCCCTGACCCGGGGAGAACAGCTGTACTTCCCGCTTCCTACCCCAGTCTCACATACCCAGAGCACAGCTCTCCCTCCCCATCCTACCCCAGTTACCGCTTGTGACATTACACTAAGGGATTTTTTGAAACTATGCTGAGTTTAAATATAATGTAACTGGACTATGCTTTATGCAAAAGGTCTCTTGTAAAGTATCATAACAAAGCTTATACTCTACTGAGTGTGTTCGTTCTAGTTGTACCACCCGTGTAGCTGAAACTAGAAATATGAAATATAACTCTGAGGGCCTAGTGTAATTAAGCAAAATGTGGGCCATTAATGGTGGTTTGGAATCTTGCTGGCTCCCATTAACCAGACTGTAGATGGCTCTGTTTTATTTGTAAATCTCCCTGTATACGTGTGCTGGCAAGTGGGCAATGAAGTCTTACAGTGACATGTGATCATGTCACCTGAACTGGACTCCATCTTTAACCTGGTGGATTTCCATTGAGAAGGAGGGGTGGGAGCCCAGAGAGCGACAAAGGATTCGCATCTTATGCAAAAGATATATAAATGCGTCGAACAGCAGAAACGGGACAGCCATTATGAGGCATCCCCTAGCTACCACCTGAGCTGGAACAAGGGCTGTACCAGGGGGTAAGGATTGTGCCCAGAGGAGAAAGGCATCCAGTCTGTGAAAGAAACGTATGGAAACATCTCTGAAGGTGAGAGTTCAGTTGTATTACTGTATTAGACTTAGAGTTGCATGTTTTATTTTATTTTACTTGGTAATTCACTTTGTTCTGTTGGCTAATACTTGGAACCACTTAACTCCTACTTTCTGTATTTAATAAAATCACTTTTTCGTTACTAATTAACCCAGAGTATGTATTAATACCTTGGGGGGGGGCAAGCAGCTCTCTCTATCAGTGTTATAGAGGGTGAAAAAATGTTGAGTTTATCCCGTATAAGCTTTATACAGAGTAAAATGGATTTATTTGGGGTTTGGACTCCATTGGAGCAGGGGCGGCTCTAGGATTCCGCTGACCCAAGCACGGCGGCATGCCGTGGGGGGCGCTCTGGCAGTCGCGGTCCCTGCGGGATGGCCACCGGAGCCGCCTGCCGCCCTCCCGCGGGACACCGTCCCACGCGCGCGCGTTTGGTGCGCTGGTGTCTGGAGCTGGCCCTGATTGGGGGGTCTTCTGCGCGTTAAAGACAGAAACACTTCTGTAAGTTGCTTTCAGGTGAAATCTGCTGCTTTGGGGCACGTGGTTCAGACCCTGGGTCAGTGTTGCAGCAGACGGGCCTGTCTGGCTCAACAAGACTACCTGTCTGGAGTAGTCTTGGCACAGCAGGTGGCAGTTCCCAGGAGTGTTTCTGTGCTCCAACCCATCACGCCCCTCAAGGCCTGCTCAGCTGGTGGGGGTATTGGGCTCCGGTGATTGCTAATCCAGAAGGACTGGTCCTACGTCTCCCCAAGGCAGTCATGGCTATATGCAAGAGGCACCAGGCTGCTCCCACATCCAAACTTATCACACCGCATAGCATTCTATTGTCCTTTCCCCTTGCCTTTATCCCACAGAGGTCTCCCCTAACCACATCCGCTGAAGCAAGGTAGAGAGCAGGGCTAGCATGCCATGACCAGGAACTCTTGCCCAGTGATGTGTAAGGAAGAGAGGTGAGGACTGAGACTCTCTGGTTACATGCCTCTGGAAAGTTGGATGGCTAGATTGCTCAGGTCCATTTCTTCCCGATCCTCTTCCTGGGGCTGAGAGTCCTGCCCTGCTCCGCTCCACTGGCCTGGAGGAGTCTTCTGCAAGCACAGGAAATAACCCAAGAAAGAGTCTACACTTCCCAAAGCTCTACTGGTGCGTGAGCTCCTGCTTTCCCTGCCTCCCTCGCCCATCCGCTCTGCATCACCCCCAGTGGATGAACAGAAATGGATTCAACACCTATGGCTCAATAGGCTGGTTACACCCATTTCCGCATCACTCTAGCACCCAGTACCTCAGTATGAGTCTCTTGCACTCCTCCCCAAGCTCCCCTCTTGCAGACCTTTGAGACCAAGCCTCTTGGGATGCACACATGACCAGATTCAGTCATGTTCCTACATAAAAATGGTTAACCTTGTCTAAAGAGAAAAATACTTTCTACATTTCAAACAGTAATTATCCCATATTTAACTGCTGTCTAAGTCGGGCTTAAAACAGGTCTTTGCATTTAAAAAGGTTGTCCAAAAATTGTGTAATTGTATAAACATTCGAGAGCTTGGTTATTGCTTAAAAACAAGTTCAACTTTAAATGAACCTTATAAACAATTTATTAATAATTTGGAGCTTCCTTGGAAGTTTTGTTACTGGGGCATGCATAATTAACAATCAAACCTAGGGTCTTCACTTTAAAGTGTTAATTTCCACATTATTCTGAGTAATGAGGCTTTTCAGCCCATATTTATATATTTACTATGAAACAAGCAATTTTTGTCCTTATGGAGCATTTGTGAGCTTTGCCATAGCGATAAAGCTATTGAAAAAGAAAAGCAAACAGGGTGAGGCAGTGAAGTGGCTGCCTACTCTGTAAAGCCTCCATCACATACACTTGCTGGTAAATGGCCACTGGAAAAACCATCTCTTTCCTAATTTGGACGTTAAGATTCTATTAGAGTCCAACCGGAACAGTGAATGGAAGTTAAGATGCTCTGGTACTCGCTCTATTAGAGTCCAACCAGGAACAGTGAGCAGAAGTAACGTTTCCTCCCGTTCTATAACTGATGGGGTGGGGTGGGGTGGCGGCAGGGGCAAGGGGAATTGAGAATGGGGGTGCCTGACGTGTTGGGGTATGGCGTTCCCCTACTTCAGCTCCACAGGCTGGCGCCTGCACTCCCGTGACAGGCAGGGTCTGGTGCAGAGCATGGCATGGCAGGCAGATGACATCTCCCATAATGCCAGGGCCCTTTCACAGCAAGGGTGGCATCTCCCCATGCTAGCACGGACCCCACCTACTCCTCCCGCTTTCTCCTGACAACAGCACCACCCTTCACGGCACCACCTCATGGCAACTTCTGCTTCTGGGCTCTCACCGGAAATGGGAAGTCCAGTCGGGCCTGGCAGTGGCTGACAGGCAACGGAGACAGGAGACACTGCCACTCCCATGGTGCCACAGGGGCCACCGTGGCTGGTGGGAGATAGATAAATAGATAAATGTCTGTGTACCTCCCAGCACTATGTCTCCTTTAGTGCTTGTGTCCCCCTGTCCTGCTTAGTCTGTGTGTTCCTTACCTGAGCACACTGTGTGTCCCAGGCATGGTCTGTCTCACCTTTGGGTCCAGCCTAACAGGGGCGTCTGTCCCCATCCTCTCACCAGTAACTTCTCCCCCAACACACACAGGAAAGGGACTGCTCTGTGCAACAGAAACCAGCCTATTCCCCGCCCCGCAGGCTGGGAGCTTGCTGCTTCCTTCACTCGCATCACAAGTTACAACAAACCCCCACTGACTAACTAGGATGGGGTGGAGCATGTCACCAGGCCATAATATTCTGGGTAAGCCCTTGATGACCAGTTTAGGAGCATCCTCTCATGTGGCCTTCCTTGCCTCTGGCTAGCGGTGATGACAAGAGGGGGATGTTGTCCCCCTGCCCCGGGCTCCCCGGGCTGGCAGAGCCTCGTGCTACGACCTGGGCAGATCGACTCTTACCTCTGCTAATCAGGGTTAGCCCCACAGTCAGTGAGGGATCAGGTAGGGCTCAGTTGCTAATTTTGGGCCTGGGATTGCCCACTTCTACAGGCTCAAAGTTGGTGGGGGAGCTGTGGTATAATTGTACCTAAATAACCTCTGGCATACTTTATTTTTGTTCTCAGAAGGTGCCCATCACCATATCTGAGCTGACTGTCACAGAGTCCCCAAATCACGGAGTCCCCAGGTTATGCTCTGGAACGTCTCCATACGAGGCCAGTCAGGAGTCTGGGGGACCCTCCGCTCTTTGTGCGCACTGTCTCCAGGGCAAGATGCTTACACAGCTTCGACCTTCCTGGATCTGACCTCGGGCATTCAGCATCCCCTTCTACGCCGTGCGCTTGCTGCAGCAAGTCCACCCAGACGGGGCTCCTGGGGAAGCCAGAGTGCCTTGCACCCCAACTCCGCAGTCAGCAGTGACTCTCAGCCAGCTAGTAAAACAGAAGGTTTATTAGTTGACAGGAATGCAGTGGGTAGAACACAACTTGTTAGCACAGAAATCAGTGACTTTCAGCCAAGTCCATCTTGGGAAGTCCTGAGCCAGAAGCTCTTCCAGTCCTCCCAAGCAGACAGCCTACCTTCCAGCAACCCGACCTCCCACACCCCCATTGCTCCTCCTCCCTGTCTTTGTCTTGCTTCCCAGGTAAAGAGTCACCTGGGCGTCACCTGGTTGTATCCCCCTCCTGGGTATCAGGTTACAAAAGGCACCAGTCATAGCATATGGGCAGGCAGCTGGAGAAGCCTCACCTGCCCCAGAGGTCTCGGCCAAAGTCACGCACCCCTATTCCCACCACCGAGGTATTAGTGCAGCATGCAGGGAAACTGAGGCACACACAGTATTCATGCAAAACAGTAAAATACACATAGGCTCAACAGTAAGACACACATACACCATAACAAGGGAAAATCCCCACTTTGTGACACTGACGTTTTAGATTCCTGCTGCCTCTGTCTTGGTACATCATTTCACCCCACTTCTCTATACTAGCCTATCTTTTTTTCTTTCTCTCTACTCTGTTCCAAGTCTGGCCGGTCTTAAGAATGACTCAGCTTTGTTATACGCTGTACTCGGCACCACGGGCTGAAGCAGCATGAGCAGCATCTCTCTGGGAATGAGAAAGCTAGAGTGAGATGTTCTCCCAAGACCATTGCGTGAGTCAGGATCCAGGGGCCGAGAGCGCTAGCTGTCCTTGTGTCCTGCCTGCAGCATCTGAGACAGAAGCTTCTGTTCTTTTCTATCCCTCCTGGGTGGCTGCCATGACAGCAGTGCTAATCTGAACAAAATGACTGTGGATCTGCTATTCCGCATTTAACGGCCTTTTCCATTCCTCCAGAAAAGCTAGTTGGGGGCAGATCCGCGGGAGCTATGGTACCAGCTGAGGGGCTGTATTTTGTTGCTAGCAGGAGAATTGGGGCATGATTGTCCTCACTTACACTGTTGTAGATCAGCATTAACTCAGTGGCATTGCATCAGACTGAATGAGAGGAAAGTTGACCCATGCAGATGAGCTGTTTCTTAATGTGAGAGAGTGTGTATGTGTGTGTGTGTGTGGGGCAGGTGGTTGGAAGGAAGGGGAATTGGAAAGGAAAGATACTAATATGTAACCAGAACAGCAAGAGATGCGTGTCAATCTCAATTTCTTTCTCTGAGTGACCTTGGCACCAAGTGCCCTGCTCTTCGCTGACCTTGGCTCTTATGGTCCCAGGCTTGATGTGACCTTCCTGCTTTCCAGGCTTAAGCTTCTCATTCTGTCAGGGTACGTCTACATTACCCACCGGATCGGCGGGTAGCGATCGGTTTATCAGGGATCGATATATCGAGTCTCATCTAGACATGCTATATCGATCCCCGAACGCGTGCCCGTCGACTCCGGAACTCCACCAGTAGCGGCGTCGACAGGGGGAGCTGCGGCCGTTGATCCCACGCCGTGAGGACGGGACGTAAGTCGGAATAAGATACTTCGACTTCAGCTCCACTCTTCCCATAGCTGAAGTTGCGTATCTCTCATCGACCCCGCCCCCTAGTGCAGACCAGGCCTATGTCACCATTTCTTTCCCCTTTCCTTTTGTCCTATTTTAATGAGCAAAGCACTTATGCAAATAGGAGGAGGAAGCAATTGCCCTGAATGGGGAATGAAATTTACCAGGCAGCAACAGAGATCGATTCTGGTCTCATTTACACTAATGTCCTAACATTGGCATCCATCGAGTTACTCCTGTTTTACACCAAACATGAGTTCAGAATCAGGCCCTTTGCCTCCCCTGACACTGTTCTTCCATGATTGGCCCTGCACCTTATCTTGGGATGGGGCAATGTGAGTCAGTCCAAGAGAAAAACCAGAGGGCTCAATTCATTACCTGACCTGCACCCATGCAAAAGGGGTGGAAAATGCTCTCAAGTCAGAGTGATAGGTCTTTGCACTGATGTATATATACATGATGGGGAGGAGAGATAGCTCATTGGTTTGAGCATTGGCCTGCTAAACCCAGGGTTGAGAGTTCAATGCTTGAGAGGGCCATTTGGGGATTGGTCTTGCTTTGAGCAAGGGGTTGGACTGGATGATCTCTTGAGGTCCCTTCCAACCTTAATAATCTATGATTCCATGATGACACAAGGTGCAGGGCTCGCCATTAGCCAACTGGAAAGGGAATTTTAAGTG